>NW_024039026.1:927500-1097500 GCF_016077235.1 Cyprinodon tularosa | reverse complement strand
GCTGTCGCCATAGGCTGCCGCTACCTGACAGCGTCGACTAATAACAAAGATGCCGCAGGAGGAGTAGGAGGAGTAAGGTGACCAGTAAGGTGACCAACAAAGCAAAAAGAAGTGATCATATCTCAGAACAGTCTGTTAACTGAGTTTGCCATAAAGTCCACCATATATATATGGTGAAGATTGTCAGTCATTCAGGTCATAGTCATTCAAAAAATAAATAAAGAGTTGTTTAAAGGTCTTAAAGAAACTAAAAACACTCGACTGGACTTTGTTACCAAGTTTGAAGACAAAGCTTTTTTTGGGACATTTTTCAATTCAAAATGTCAGGAAAAGCGATGAATAGGGTATAGTCCCCGCTGTGTGTGGACGCAGTAAGCTTGAATAAGTTTTGAGAACACCATATTTTAAACAGGGCCTGCATCAGGAGAAATGGGCTCGTGCACGCCCTCGCACTCACATTTTTTTTGAAAAAGTCCTCCACAATACCTATTAACTTACATACGTTAGGACGTTAGTTAGTTTTATGTCAACTTGTACACCTAAATTTGACCAGTCATATATCAACGGTCATCTGGCAATCAATTTTTTTTGGTCATAGCCTCTTGATTCATATTTCGCAGCCAATACACGCAACGGTTAAAATAGGTAATAAAAATAATTTCCTTTCCCATTGAGTTCCGTCCCAGTGTTCACGGGGATGGACGTCTGTGCCTTCAGCAGGCGTAGAGCTAACAGAACTGGCAGCGTTGCGAGGCAAGGGCTCAAACATGTACAGCTGTAAGCCTTCTACACCAAACCAAGCTTCTGCCACCCTGGCGTCCTCTTCAACAACATCTTCGTCCCCGCTTTCCTCCTCTAAATGAAAAATGGATGACAGAGGAGACTCATCCACGACCTCTGACACAAAACTCTCCTCCTCTTGCATGTTTCCTTGACAGTGGCGTTTCTAAGTCACCAATTTAGTGCTAGTTGATCCCAATGTAATTTCCCATTGGGAACCTACTAGTACTAAGTGGCTAACTGGTAAACAAGATGCTTCCGACAAACCGTCCACAACCAAATATGCTGGTGAACTTTCCGCCACAACAATCCCACCCCCTTGATAATCGACCAATCACATTCACTTTATTCACTCATGTAAAGTCGGGCATCGCTCGGGAGAATTCGGAAATGCAACGGTTGGAACAGCTGCTTCCGTATGACTTTAATAAATACAGTCTACATTGTGTGATTAAAAGCATAAAGACTGAAATAAAATGTTAAAAAATTTGTGTTTGTAGTGTCGAGCAAAATTTCATTGGTGAGAATACTTTTGCATTGCATATGTCTTTTGCAATGCACTGTGTTGCTTAAAAATGAAAAGAAAATAATGATGTTGGCCAAATGCTAAATTCAGGGCTGTAGAAAATTCGCTATTGAAAAGATCATGGGATTGAAATAGGAGAGGAGAAAACCCCCCAAATGTTACTCAACACTGCCTGTCAGAGTTGCCCCTAGCTTGCAGAAATACACATTAATGACCCTAATACACAGGGAAAAAAACATGTAACTAAATTGAGTGTAAATACTTGTGGTCAATTTGCCTGTGGTTGTGTCCTTCGTAATGCAAGGTGAAGAGGCTCTTCACTGTAAATTCACCGTCTCCAACTTGCCAGCTTTGCACTTAGAAGGGCCATTATGTGTATTCAAAGCCACAAAATAATGGTGTGTGTCATGTGCAAATGCATTTGGGGAAGAAGTAATCGAGTTGTGATGTGTCAGCCGGCTTTCATGGCTGTATGTGTGTGTGCTGGTCCATTAGAAGCCAGATGTGATGAGGAATATGAAGTGTGTGACTCATTAGTGGGTTATGTAGATTCACACAAAGGGCAACAAGCTCAGACATGAGTACAAGTCCATCTTGGAGTCTAAAAGTATATTGGAGTTTTTCTCATTGCAGGTCAGATAAGTGGAACCGCGGGCAGTCAGAATATCTGGTAGAGCTACTTATGCTGGCTTAGGTCATATCATTATAGAGAGAAAAAGCTTCTTCTTTTTTACCTTCTTCAATTTGTGTTCCAAAACTGAAAACTGCTGCCCTTATTTTTAGTTATAAAGTCCACACCATGAACTCTATAGTTTTTACAAAACACACAAAAAATGGAATATGATAATTGGATTTGTGTTTATATTGATTCCACTACAGTTAATTTTTAACTTGAACATTAGCTATAAACACTGAGCTGCTGGTGTCACAAATAAAAAATATATATATTTCAATGTCATTTTATTATGAAAATGTTATGAGGTTCCAGTTTTATCCAACTGGATAGAAAATGTATCCAGTTGGAAATGTTTAATAACTTGTTGTGCTTAGATTTACCCCTTTACCACCATGTTCCTGCAATTTAATCAAAACATCATTCATAATTACAGTTTTTCTTCTATTTAGTTGCAGGATATTTCAATATTTTTTACATTTTTTACATGGTAATAGATGGTTATTTATTATTATTTGTTTTAAAAAGCATTTTTTTTTATTGTGATTACACTGTCACAAGTACAGAGCAACAAAATTAACTCTTTGCATTTAATTCATCCCCTTGGGGAGCAGTGGGCTGCCATTGTGCAGCGCCCAGGGAGCAGTGTGGGGGTTAAGGGTTTGTGGTGGCCCTGACCTCTAGGCCACCACTCCCCAAACCAGGGATTAGCGTGAAGGACTCTCACTAGTAGCTTATCCCCCACAGCTGGGACACAAACCCAGGCCTCCTCCTGTTAGCAGGATGGGTGACTTACCACTTGAGCAAGCCAGCCGCTTTCGTAACCATTATGGTTTTTTTTCCCTTTTTGGTTAGGTTATTGGGTGCTAGACCAAGCTCTTGCCTTAAAAAAAAAACGAATGTTGCACCGATACCAGTATCGGACAGGGCCCTGATCCAGCAATAAATTGGTGGTATTGGTATTGGCCAATATTGCACAGCCAGGTATCAGGTATCCGTATCGAGGCCAAAAAATGGCATTGGCGCACAAAACACACACAAAAATAGATTACTGTTTGGAGTGCTTCATGTAATGGGTTTCCATGGCCAAGAAGCAAAGTGTTGGATGCAGTGGTGTAAAGCAAGCTACCATTGGGCGACAGTGGCGTTGGGTGTAGGAGTTTGCCCTGAAATCAAAGGGTTGACGGTTCAAGCCCCGTCTCTGACTTTCATTGTCGTTGTGTCCTTGGGCAAGACACTTCACCTGCATTGTCTACTGATGGTGGTCAGTAGACAATGCAGAGGGCCTGGTGGCGCCAGTTTACGGCAGCCCTGCTTCTGTCAGTGAGCCCTAGGGCAGCTGTGGCTACAATGTAGCTTGCCACCATCAGTGTGTGCGTGAATGGGTAAATGAATGTAGTGTAATGCGCTTTGGTCAAATCTCCTGACTTGAAAAAAGTTGCTATATAGGTACATGCCATTTACAGAGCGGCGGATAGACATTCTCTGGAGTGACCCATTAAATTCTCCATCAAATTCTCTAACTGTGAATTTGATGGACAAGTGTGGCTTTGGTCTTTGCCAAGAGAAGAGTACTTGTCTTAGTGTGTTTTGCCACATTTAAATTTGGTAAATGGGGGATTATGTTGAGAGGTTGTTTTTCAGGAGCTGGGGTTGACCCCTTATTTCAATAGAAAAAAAGAAAATTCTGAAAGAATGAATAAATGCATCGCATTACAAGAGACTGAAGTTACTGAAGCATTTTAAGGCTAAATCTTCCAGGGTTAAAAGATGAACGGTATTTAATATTATTATCCTCTAGATTAATGTTCAAACTGTATTTTCAGATTGTTATTAGGCATTGCTATACCATTCCTCCCGGGCGGTGGCAATTTAAGCAGCTCTGAACTAGATTGTAATTGAATACACTTTATGTTCTCATATAATTCAGAACATTTAAGACAACATCAGCAAGGACATCATGCTTAAATTCAATTGAGAGAATAGCTACTCAGTCTCTAACCTCATTTGTCAATATTTAATGTGCTGATAGCAGATGGACAGAATGAGTTCTTAAATCGGTTTAATTTGCAGCTTGGCTTCCTAAATCTCATTGCTGATGGCAACACATCAAACTCTGAAACAAAAAATTATTCCGCACATCTGTCTCCTGGAACAGGTGTGAAGAAGGATGGTGGATCTGGGGGAGAAAAAAAACACGTAATCTGTTTGACCTATTATGCAAAAACACTCCGATGCAGTTGCACTCTAAAGGGCACGTTACCTCTTCAGAAATCAAAAACAATATAGCTGTAATGGGACAAAATGTTTAAAAATGTCGACTGTTTTTCAAGGCTGTGTTGATGTGATCCAAACATGTAAACGAGCTGAACACAGAGGCGATCCAAATCTGCACGACTGCCAGTTAACTGAACAATTACTACTCCTGCTTTGAAGTAAACTGGGGTATGTGGGTGTGAATGTACATGAAATAAATATGATGAAAAGAATGAGGAAGGAAAAGAGGAGGCAATAAAGGATACTGCTGATTGTAAAAAATAAAGATAAGGAGGAAGAAAGACTGAGCTGGGATAAGGATGGAGAGCAGAGTTGATGAGGAGAAGGAAAATGTAAAAAAGGAGGGAGAGCTAGGCAGCCAAGACGAATTCCTCAGCTGCTGATGAGAATGCTAATCTTCTTACCGCCCTCCCTCCCTGCATCCTTTTTCATCCCACTTTGGATGGAGGATGATGTGTTCATCTCTAGTCATGTCCAGCCCAGCATGGACGTGTGTGTGTGTTTGTGTGTGACTCTCTTTCTCCCTCTTGGGCCTGGCCTGGATTAGCGGCTCTGTGAGTTGGATGTGGATGTGTGTGCATGCATTTATAAGAGAGGATTGTGGGGTTTAGGCATGCCAGTGTGCATTGTTTCTAAGTCCATGTGTGTTTGCAGCACTCATCAGTTAGTTTCACTGGTGAAATTGAGGACACCTACACACCTCATCCCGCACATCTGCTCTCATACTCGACCAACGCACACACACTGAGCCATCGGAGTGTGAAGAAAGCATGACTGCATGGTGATTTGATAGAAAGCTCTGCATTAGAGCCTCCTAAATGAATGCGTCCCCTAGTGTTGTGTGTACTGCCTTGTTAGGGCCTCTAATTCGGTTAGGGCACTAATAAAGCTGGGAAGCTGGGATGCACGAAACTCCAGCTTTGCTGTTGAACCATTAGTGCAGCAAGATTCCTGCAGAGGTTTTCTCACTGATGTTCAGGAAAGCTCCTGGTCTCTAACGAGGGGAATGGAGCTCCGAGACTGTTGGATCCTAACTACCGTGTAGCTTAGGGCCAAAAATCTAAATTGCGATTGTTTTCAACTAATATTGCGATTGTGCTTCGCACTGACGACAAGCATTTCTATGCTTTACTCCAGAGTTTCAGGTTTTCCATAACCTTAAAAGCTTGCTTGTCCAGATTTCATTGTAGCAGAACTTGACTGTAACGTTTGTGTGAAAATGTTTTTACTTCAACTGTCATGCACAGATCTGTGTGTTAGCTGTAGCTCTATCTTCCCTTCTGTGTGGCGGCACACTCATTCCAAGTCCAAACAGCAGGATTTACAGACCTTTTTACAGATCTCCATGTCATATTCCTGCTTTATCTGGAAAGTGTTGGAATTTATTTGACACAGACCACTGGAATGGTAATGTACCATACTTTGATCAATAGTCCATCTAGTCTTTGAAAATTTGGATTGATAAGGTTTTGCTGCAGCTAAAACCTGTAATGATTTGCATTAAACCTAAAGTAACCCAAAAGGAGTGGAGATATACAATTTCTTTCTGGGTTCTTACCCTGTGTGGGCAGTGTTTTCATTAATAATGTATTGAGTTTGGAAAATGTGTTTTTAAAATTTTTGTTTCAATTATAACCGTTTTTTTGCTTTCCCGTTGTCTTTCCCGTTCCTTTCTCCATCAATCCATATGTCCATCCACCCACCCTTCTGTCCCTCGGTCCACCTATCCATCCGTTCGGCTTTAATCCACTCATTCCTTTTTCTTCGATCCAGCCATCCCTAGCTCTATCTATCCACGCATCTACTGTAGCTGCAAGCAAGTTTCATATTTGAAGAATGACCACTGTACATATTAACTGCTGAACTTCTGTATTTTTTCTTTGATTGTGGAATCAGAAGATTTCTGCTTTTTTTTTTATCTAGGAACCCTGCAAAGTCCAACTTAACAACAGATAAACGTCTATTTCCTGTTTTCTGCTTCGTTACCCGCTCTGTTCTCATTCCTTTAATCCTTCTTGCTTTAATCCCCTCTGTCTCTCTCCTCCCTTTCTCCATGGACCTCTCGCCGTCTTCCCCCTCTGTCCTCCCTAGCTGAAATAATGAGATTGTACCAGGGAACAGTGTGGTGACGGACCGATCGATGATCTTTGCTCCAGCAGGCAGAGATGGGAGAGAAGGAGGGAGGGCTGGAGAAATGGGAAAGGGAGAAAGATGAGGATAAAAATCTGCAGATGGTCAGGGAGCAGAGAAAAATGGAGCAGAGTGGGTGTGCTTTTTGGAATTGTTAGATGCATTACAAGTTTTAGGGAAACATATCCAGAGCCAGCATTCTATATTAATTGGATTCCATTCTTCAAGAAAAAAATGCTTGATACACTGAAGTGCTTTATGCAGTTTGACTTTGATTTACTTTGTTGTTTTCATATTTGAAAAAAATATCTAGAAAAAATATTGCAGTTTGTTTGAGAAACAGTAAATATGCCACTTTGACTCCCGTCTCTGACCGATCTACCCGATGATTAAACAATATCTGGTAATCGGTCTTAAATGTTCTTAAGAGCTCAGCAGATGTTTTCTCAAATGAATAATCTTGTGTGTAAATCATTCCGAGCAAATCACAAATAATTTGACAAGTAAAATTCTAATAAATGTAAAGGAAACTACGGATGACTTAAACTTTCCAGCAGTGTTAGCCTCCTTCTACCACACATCTTTACCCTCTGAAATACTGAGTAAAAGCCATGGGACCTTTTTGAAAAAGTAACTTAATCAATTATAACTAGATTAGATCAAACCTGTCTCTTTACTGCTAACATTAAACTTGTGTCTTTCATAATTAAAACCATTTCTAATGTCAAGCTTAGTTTTGGTAGAGAATGCCTTTCAGGGTGTTTTTATGAGACCTAAACTCAGATATACGTTAGTTCAGTATAATTAAAAATTTTACTAAACTAACTGTTAAGAAAGAACCACGGCAAAAATACCCAATATTCTTTGGGTGTTTTAAAGGGGTGTGTAACACTGGTTGGGCTGAAATTGGCATATTTGCTGTTCTATGAGCCCTAATGCAAGCCTGGTTAAGAGCCCTAGAATTAGACGAGGTTTTCTTCCTGTTATGGTATACTAATGAATATTTAGTTGAGCTGTACTGATTGTTTGAATCAGTACAGCCTACTGTAAACAAACAGCCTGTCGGTAAAATGGTGAATGCGTCCTTCTTAAAAATTAATTAGTGTAGAGCCTCTTCAACGAAATGTCAGCAGGAAGACTGACCAAAACCAAAACTGATCCAAGCAGGAAGTTAGCAGGAAGACTGACCAAAACTGATTCCAAAGCTGAGTCAAACCAGAACTGTTCAATAGTTGTTGCCACCTTCCTTGTTGTTTTTTCTCTAGCGTTGCGCAGCTTTGTCATCCCGCCCTCAAAACCCCGCCCGCTTTGCATCCAAAAATTCAATTTGTGATTGGCCCGCCGGTTCTAGGGCCTGGGGCATTGATCGAGGCTGGACCAAACTCACAGTCAAAAATTATTTTGACCGCTGGTGGTTGGGGCTGAAATTGGCATATTTGCTGTTCTATGAGCCCTAATGCAAGCCTGGTTAAGAGCCCTAGAATAAGACAACGTTTTCTTCCTTCTATGGTATGCTCATGAATATTTAGTTGAGCTGTACTGATTGGTTGGTTTACAACGAGAGAAGCTGCTGAGCAAAGACACATCATAGCAACAAGCACTCACTCACTGAAACATCAAATTGTTGACCGGGATTTTGGTCAACTACGTGCTGCACTGTAGTCGAAAAAGGGACACAGCTGGGGACGGAGTGACCGAACCCGACCAGGTGACGGTAGCCTTGACAACGGTGTTGCCCATTGCTTCCCCCCCGCCTGCAGCAGTCCCAGCAGCCCCCCTTCTCTGTGCAGCCTGGAACACTGTATTTACGATAGTTAATCAGTGGGCTGGTCTGTATGTCCATTTCGGGGCGTGACAAAAGTACAGGCCAGAACCAAATAAGGCAACCTCCCCGAATTGACGTCAATTCAATTAGAAGATTTTATCACCCGGATTTTTATTTTAGATTTTTTTTAATGAGATTTGCAGAGAAAGGAGGTGTTGATGGGATTTGCACTTGTATGTTAATTTCACCCACTGAACTATTGTTATTCATCTATGACATCAGGCTGCCACTGTGCAGTGGCACTGGGGCAGCCTGAATTTCAGGATTCCAAGCCCTATGCCCTCACCACTAGGTCACCACTCCCCCATTTCCAGAATTGGAGCCATGTTGGAAATTATAAAATATTAAACACCCTTAGAAGAAAGATTAGATGAAAAACTCTTAGAAGGAAAAATTATAAACTCTCATAATGAATGAAATGTTGCATATAAATGTTGCAAAGAGTATGTTGAGTGTACAGAGGTATTTAGTATGTGGTGTGTGCATAAAGTGTAGCTATGCTAGTTCAGTCTAAAGAGATAAGAGTGTTTGACAGTGATTGCTTTCACAGCACAGATGAAATTGTTTTTAAGTTTTTTTATTGTTGATTTAATGTTGTCTGGATGACAAAACTTTGTGGCAATGCGTCTATCTCTCTTCTTCTGATATAAGTCCTTCTGTTACATGTGACTAAAATATCAGACTTTGAAGAGGAGGCCCGAGTTACTTTCAGTTGTGGTCCTGTAGAAGTTTGCAAGTAGGTGAGTGGAGAGTCCTGATTAGGAAGAAGAGGCTTTGTTGGGTGTTCTTCACCAGGTGGGAAGTGTTATCTCAGTATCGGGGAGATCAAAGGAAATGTGAATGCCTGGCCTTGTATGCAGAGAGGAGGATTTTCAGTTTTCTGAACTTTTTTAAGTCCACTATGACATCTTTGATCTTGCTGGTTTTCAGAATAAGGTTCTTCCTGGAGACTTCCCCCTTGTAGTCGTCAAAAATGTCAGAAATGAGACCTACCACACTGTTTTCATCAAAAGACTTCACAACCATGATTGTGATTGTTGGGTGGATACAGTAGCAGAACATCTGAGGTAAAGAGATGGAAACAGGTGTGCTTGAGAACAGAGCCTTAAAGCATGCCAGTGTTGAGAAACAGTTGGGTCGATGGATCCGGTTGGTGATGGAGTTACTGATCCAGGAGCAAAGCGGTGCAGATAAACCCAGGCTGTGAGGCTTCAGGCAGCATCTCCAGAGGGATGGAGTTGGAGGATGAGCTGAAGTCCACAAATAGCATGCTAACATAGGTGTAAGGATGCTGCAGATGAGTCAGCGCTGTGTGAAGCGCTAATTAGACGGCATCCTCTGCGAAACGATTCTCCCTGTAAGCGAACTGCAGGCCAGTAGGTCATAATGCAGAGGTTCTGCTTTGAAATAGCACAGTTATAAAAGGAAGATAAAAATAGAATTTCTAAAATATCTATATTGAATAACGTAAGTGATGGTAATGAAGTATATTTATTTCCATAAAAATGGGTCCTTTTGTATTTTAAACATCAGAATAACATTTTACACTCTGGTTGGCCACAGCCCAGCAATTTTACCTGGTTAAAAAAAAGCTCTTATCTGCAGTTGTAGCTTTTTATTGGAAATTAGACCAATTATTATATGAATCCAGTTTCTCATTAGAGTAAAATAAAGTAAGTCGATCAAAGATTGGCTACCCAGTGGGGGTGTACAGTTTCCATAGTGCCTAATTAGATATATGTGTTACTTAACTTTCAAAAGACCAAGGTGAGAAATAAGCGTATGCTGGTATGAATTTCTCAGAATGTGGGTAAAAATACTACAATTATTATGCTGTAGAGTAAGATTAGGAGTCAAACAACTGTCATTTTTCTAGTTAATTACTTGAGCCGTCCACTCTTGTAGCTAGCCTTAAATCAGATGTTTTACTGATGTTGTTTTTGATATTTTTAGTCTGCAGACACTAAAGACACAAAATCCATTTTCCTGGGAAATTAGAATATTGAATAAGAATGAAAAAAAAATTAAATGATAGGGTATTTTTCAGTAATTTACTCCAAGACTAATTAGTTACTCTTAAACTCATAAATAAAGTAGCATCAGCTTTAAAAGTTGTTTAAGAAAACTAAAATAATAACTATTTTAGATGTAAATAAAGCCCAGACAGAAAGCTCCATCATATGATTAGTATTCTGTGTCGGTACACTGGTCCTCTGGGCCTGTCACAGGTATTTAAAAAAAACTCCAATGCATGCATTGACAAGTTAATAAAAGGTCTTCCGGTTTGCTGCAGGTCTCCAGCACTGCCACCCTTGAGGGTAAAGGTCAGTTGAAGTTCACCTCTGGCAAATGGAGCCCGCACCACAACTGCAGCCAGCTCGCCACGGCAAACGACACCAGCATTCGAGGCTGGGATTTGCGCACTATGAGGTGAGATTCATTGCTAGAGGCTGGTCTGAATGATGGGAAAAATTCCATTAAAGCATTACACATGTGGCTCAGTTACTTTATTTCAAATACTTGAAATAAATAGTTGTAGATCTGTCTCTGAACATTTTTTTTTTACAAAGTGTTTGGAATTGGCTCATGAAAAACACTACAGTTTGATTTAGAGGCTCAGATGGTGAACATTTTAGAGCATCAGATTTTTAATTCCTTGCCACTCAGTGTTGAGGCACGGTTTCCTGCACAGGAACTGTCTGTTATTCCCTGATTTAAAGCCAGTCAGATGTTTGAGCAGGACACTTTTAAATCTGACAGAAATTAGTCATGTAAGTTAGACTCTCAGAGCTTAATGGTTGCAGTGGGTATTTCCATGACAGGATATTTAAGAACTGTACACAGAAATATGTTTGGTTATACTCATCATGCTGATCGTGTTTCAAAACACCTTTCTCTGTTATTCGTTTGCATCAGGATTTCCGCGGGTCATTAAAAGTCATTCAATTCTTATTTTATAAATGAAGTCCTTAATTGGCATTAAAATAATGGATTATGAGATTATCATGGTATTTAAAATGCTTTATTTAAAAAAGACAATTTCGTAAGATCTATTAAATCAGATATAACTGGTTCCGTGTGTTGCTGCAGAACTGCCTCTGGTTGATCGTGAAGAAATATGTTCGGAAAATGCTAATTTCAACAAAAGTGGCTGGAAAACGAGGAATTCAGGACATGGCTGCAGTCTGTCTACAGTAAAGATGATGGAGGATTATATATATATCCTCCATCATCTATATATATATGAGTCATATTTACTTGTTGATGGAATTAAAATCCTTTCTAAGAGCATTAAAAGAGCATTAAAAATCCTTAAATTAATCATCATTCCATTAAATCATTCCTGTATAAACCCTGTGCATTGTTTTCACATAAGTGTTTATTTCTATCTGCTTTTATTTATTTATTAACATATTTATTTAGCAATAAATATGTTCCAGTTTAATTCAGGTGTTATGAATGCCACTCCATCTCTTTTCAAAACCAGTTATAAAGAATAAATAAAAAAAAAAAACTCATATAAGTATAGAGTTGTTTGGCTAATTAATTCAACAGTAAGGATAATAGCAGCATCGTTGACAAGAATGGTCTTAAATGCAATTTTTTTTACCATTAACAAAGTTTAGCAATAATACTTTCTGTAAGGACTCTGTTTGTTTTTTTGTTTTTTTTTCCTTATTTTTAAGAGGCATTAATGGTGTTCTTATTAATATTTTAATTTATCTGAGCCAGTGCCCTTCAAAACCATTAATACAATTGGAAAAGAAATGTAAAAAGCATAAATAGAAATAGATTAATGACAATAGCACTATCTGAAATTGGAATAAAAGATTAAAAAAAAAACGTTAGTTGAAGAAATAGAAAAAATACCACATTGATAAATAAGTGTTAGAAACTGTAGATTTATCTTCCACTATACTTCTCCTTGTTAAAATATTGACTACTTGGTCCTGGACTGAAATCCTGTTAAATCAAAAGGTAAGTGAAACCATTTTTGTCAGTGAGTTTGCAACTCAATGTATCTTTTATTCAATTTAAAAAAAACATAATTTTTTGGCATGGAAAACTTCCTGTTTCCCCGGAAACCTGTTAAGCTTTTTGAACAATAACATCCCAGTATTTGATTAAATCAGATCGGGGGACTTCAGTCTGATCAATTTTGAAAATCATCTCATGATTTTGTAGGCAAGCTGAAGGATACCGAAGCTTCAAGTGGATTAGTCAAAATGTTCTTAGCCAAAATGCGTTAGAACAGGAGAAAGAGGCGGAGAGGGACTTTTGGAGCAACAATAGCCCCTTTTCCATTGAAAGCCCTGGAATTTAAAGGCCCAGGATTTGTTTTACCAAAGAAATAAGGATCCCTGTGAAGCAAGCTGGTCCCATTACTGTTAAAGGCCCCGGGACTTTGATTTCATTCAGGATGAGAAAAACTGCACTTCACCTTAGGACCAGTGGATGGCAGTAATAAAATCACATCACTTATCTTGTCTTTACTCCCAGTGTGGTGGAAAATTTTACTCCCTTCAACAGACACTCATTATTTTGTTGACAACTAGTGGTACTGCCTCTTAAGAGTTAGGCAGATGAATAATTTATTCCATGAAATGAAAGAAAAAGTAAACATTTTTATTTTAATTCAATTTGCATACAACCTGCACTGGACCTGAGTTTAACTGTTTATTATTAATAGAATAAAAACAAATCTATAGCACATCTAGATAATGTTTATAGTCTTTTTTTTTAACCTTTAAGGGCCTATCAAGTAGATGTTGTGATGGAGTTTATGTCAGGACCTGAAAAAAAGGATTTCCAGCCATGATCTCTCCTTCTGCAGAGCTTCAGCGATAAACCATCTCATGAATATTGAGGGATTTACAACCATATGTCCCCAATAGAGCATAGTTGTTGATAAAAAAAAAGAAGTAATATGAAATTTCTCTAATATCTATTAATTACTCTTCAAAGTGCTCAAATTTCCCTTCTGCCCACTCTCCAGAGAACTGAATGAATGCATTGTTCAGCAACCTTATTTTTAACCACAAAAAAAAAAAAGTTTTTTCAAGGCTAAATTCTGAAACTGTAACTTCAATCTTATACTTAGTGGTTTAATTTCTTTGTATTGGTTAATAACTTTGTTTATAGACATCAATCAATCTATTGTCTATACCTCCTACATTTGATGCAGTGCATAAATATTGCAGTGACAAATAAGAAGTTTTTTATATATATATATATATATATATATATATATATATATATATATATATATATATATATATATATATATATATATATCTTATATTGCACTTTGTGACTTTTAGAGCAAAGCTTTGATTTAGAGATGCCATTCTTTATGTACTTTATGAAGAAAAAAAGAAAACAGAGATAAATATTGTGACTCGTCACTCAAATTAAGAATAATAAGATAATTTTGGTCCACATAGCCCAGCCTTACTTACAAGACAGACCACAAATAATGCGTAAACTTACACCAAACGGCACTGGGAGAACATGCAAAACGCTGGAATCCTTCTTGCTGCAAAGCAGCCATGATACCGACTGCACCATCGTGCACTGCTGCCAACATCGTTTATGGATTTTCTCAATAGACTGGTGAAATTTGAGCATGTAAGGAATCTATGCTATAGAATGCAGTATCGTATATGCAATAGACATAAATATCATTTTTTGTGTTTTTATTGCAGGACTGATAGTCTTTTGGTTTAAAATTACTTTCTAGAAAAGAAGTATTCTTGCTTTTTTGTAAATGTATCCATGCATTAATTAAGTTATTTTTTTTTTTTTAGGTCATTAAACTTACAACAAAGAAGTCTTTGTCTATATTATGACTTTTTGCTTAAACTGCATGGTTCATGAGCAGAAGAAGGTACTTTGTTTACCTCTGCACACAATGAAGCGGGAGTGTTGGGACTGTGATGCTCCTGCTTGACATGGAGCATGTGTACTACCACACATTAACCTTGTAACTGCAGGTTATCAGCGCTGCACCTCACCGCCCCTCGTTCTGTACCTATATTGCAAGTGTGTGCTTTGTTTGTGTGTTGTGCGTTTCTTTAGTTACTTGATGAGGGAGGTCAGCGTGTGTGTACGTGTGGGCTGTGCTAGAAGAATATTAATCACCTCGCTATTGATCGCCATGATAACAGCAAAGTGCCGAAGAGATTGAGAGGGGAGCTGCGTAGAGGGGGGGCGAGAAAGTGAGAATGTATTTACAAGATGCGTATCACAGGGCCAGATAAGATAGTTGAATCATTGATTTCACTCCCCCTCAGCCCCATAACAAATTAAAGAGTTCCTGCACACTCCATTTTGGCTGCTTTCCTCCTGCTGTGCTGCTTTGAAAGATGCAACAGGGCTGATTTAACCATTTGCTCTGCGGGGAAGTATAGGTGGGGTTTAACCCTTGTTAGACTCTAGGCTCAAACATTTCAATTATTTTCCAAAGAGACCGCTAGAGGGTGCAACTTCAGATTCCCTCTGTATTCTATGTATTCTATGTCTTACATATTTTTAAATTTGTAAGACCTTAAGTGCCATAAAAAAATATTTCAACAAAGTTCAATATAAAAGAAAATATATCATGTTTTTATTAAACAAATAAGCTATCTATACTGAAAGAAATTATAGAAATCTAATGGTAACCATGACGCCAATGTCTGGTTTTACAGGGTTTCCGCGGGTCATTAAAAGTCATTAAATTATTATTTTTTAATTAAGGCCTTAATTGGCATTGAAATTCATTAAATGTGACTATCATGGCATTTAAAATGCTTTGATGAAAAAAAAAAAAAAAAAAGAAAACTTTCATAAAAGCAATTTCTTCAGATATATGAGATATAACTGGTTCCGTGTGTTTGCGCTGATCTGCTTCCGGTTAATCGTATGTTCGGAAAAGAAGCTGGAGGAGGAGAACAAGCTAGAAAATGAGAAAATGCTAATTTCAATCAAAAGTGGCTGAAAAACGAGGAATTCAGGACATGGCTACAGCCAGTCGATGGTAAAGATGACAAAGGATTGTGCCGTGTTTTATATATATATATATATATATATATATATATATATAATAATTGAGAGTCATGAGTACTTGTTTATGGCATTAAAATTATTTCTAAGAGAATTAAAAGAGCATTAAAAAGCATTAAATTAGAGTTCCTCATTCCTGTATAAACCCAGTTTTATTTGGATTTTAAAAATCTTTTTTACAGCTATGATAGATATACTGTGACAAAAAATATTTGCACTTTCTTTGTTGATAAATAATATGAATTACCTTTAAATCTCTGTTAATTTGTTGCCCTTTGTTAACAATGTTTATATCAATCTATATGCCTTCAATCAGATGAAAAGGCACACGGCTGATTCATTGAACAGCAGTATCGGATTAATATCGGCTGAAACACTCCACTTATATATCGGTATCGGATTAGATTGGTAGGTATCAGATCAGGGGTCACACAAAAAAAAAAACAATAATTAAGATAGTCAAGGATAAAATAAAAGGTCCAGAAAAATTTTCTGTAAGGTTTTAAATATAATGATTTCTATGGAAGCCGTGAGTGGTCGTTTCCCTCACATATAGAAAATTAACTACTTTTCTCGAGAAATCTAAAGAAAACGAAATCCGTTTTCTCATTATAACAAGATGATAGTTTTGTCATTAAAACACCATTTTCCTCATCATAATGAGATGATTGGTGTGTGTTAAAATTGAATACATCCTTCAATATCATAACAGCAGGAGAGGATTTATTGCTATAAGTCATGGCAGCCTATGTGCAATTTTGTAAATAATCCTGTGTTTAACTTTTAGGTAACAAGACACTGTTGTTGTTTGATGATTTGCTTCCACTTCTGATTAACAAGCAATTAGACCTATGCCTCCGGCGCCTTTGCATCGGGTGTTTTTTTGAACTGCCCCGGTGTTACGCCTGTAACAGCTATAAGGTGCTTAACCCCAAAAAATGAGACCAGATTAAAGATTTTCTTGAAAAACAGTTGGATTTGTTTCTACTGTATTCCATGCAATCCAATAATCCACCACAACCTGACAATGAGTGAAAAGGAATAGGAAACTGAAAAAACTGAATTTTTGTGCAAACGCGGTACCACGATGGGCCCTGCAGGCATTGATGGACTGGGAATCCAGGGCTGTTGGCCAGCCTCATTCATTCATTCATTGCTCATACAGGTAAATCATCTCTTTATCTCAAGAAATCAATAACTGTTTTCTCGAGAAAACAATGAATGGTTTAACCGTGATAACAAGATATTTATGTCATTATCTCGAGAAGACTTTCTTCCTGTAGGTTAATTTTCATGACACTTCATTATGAATTAAGCAGTTTAAAAAACACTGGCAGAAAACAAAAAAAACAAAAAAAAAACCTTAGACATTCCCAAAACAAAAGCTAAAAACAAGAAATCTGACCCTAAACAATATTTGAGGAATGTTCCATGATGTTTTTTGGGTTACAAATAAAAAGTTGCTGGTTTCTATATTTGCTTTTTTCTTTTTGCCCTTTGTTTGTGGGAGAGATAAACTGATTAAACCTCTTCCCTGTTTGACTCCTTTTGTCCAAGGTTTCAAACAAACATAGTTTGTAACCAAGGTCACAACATTATATGTGCACGTGTTCATGCATGCACACTGCTGCACCAGTGTGAAGTGGTTCCAAGAGTAAAGCATGCGAGTGTGAAAGAGTAGCGAGACGCGCTCGCCTGTCTGCTGAGTGAGTGACCCGCTTGTGACAAGTGTTTGCTCTTTGCTGTGGGTACCTCCCTATATCTCTGTGTGTGTTTGGTTCAAGCAGCCTGGTTGTCCGTGTGGAAGCCTGTGTGGTTTCATGCGTGTGGTTGTGCCCAGTTGGCGTGGCAGCTGTATGGTGGCAGGCTCTCAGCACGCTTCAGTGCCTCCTCAGATGACCTTTGAGTTGTTCCTTCACACCTGCACATGCAAGAAAAAAAGATATTGGAGAACACACACACGAACCTCTACATTTGGAAACACACCAACCTGTGGCTCCTCACTGACTTTGCCAATCGGAGTCTGGCTGCCATGCTCAGAAACGGGCACATGAAGCGCAGCCCAGCGGTACCAGGCGCCTTATCTTAGTTATCTAACACCCTGGAGAGGAACACACTGCCTCCCAGACACACAAAAAAACAAAGATAACACATCTTATAAAGCATATATAGATCCTGTTCTACTTTGTACTGATGTAATATGCAGCATTATGTAAATTATGAACTACTCTGCTCCAATACTGGGGACAGAAAGTGATTTAATAAAAAGCTGTGACACATTTTCACTTCTTTTCTACCAGATGCCTCAGTATACTCTTGCTTTTACATTATTAAGAGGACATCTCCGAGTTGTAAAGCTGCAGTTTTTATTTATTTATTTTTTGGTCAAATCAGTTGTGTTAATGCTATTTTAAAATGTGTTTCTAAGGTTAAGCCAGAGTAAGATTGATGCATTGAAACTTCACCTTTCTATTTCTATAAACTATTCTGGAAAGGTTTTTGAATCTATTTTTATTTCATTGTGTTTTCTATGTATTTGATATTTATTTAATATTAAACCATATTGCCATTTATTTTAATGAGGGTTGTTGTGATATGAAAATGGTGGAATTATTGCACCCAAATCAATCACAATTATCTATATTATCACAGTAACAAAAAAAATATGTTAATAAGAGATCAGCATAGATCATGGGTCTTCAACACGACCACGGCCCCTAGGGGTTCCACGGAGGTACTGCATGGGGGGTCGCGAAAGTTTTTGTTGATTAGCCTTTTTATTTATATTCCCCCTGCAATTTTTTCCACTAATTGAAATGTCTTTAAATACACATTAACATGAATTCAACACACTGAAGTAAACAGATGAATGGAGGCAGAAGATGTCCTTCAGTCATCAATGCACACATTCAGCGACACACAGGAGCTCTTTCAAGCTGGGCACCGTTTCATTCACAACACCTCTCCCATTAACCAGGAATCAGAATAAGAAATACTTTAATAATCCCAGGGAGAAATTACTTTTGTTACATTACTCCATATGTAATAGAGTGACTATAAAACCAGTTTGATAGAACACAATTTCATGAAAAATATATATAATTAGGGGGTCCCCGCTTCATCTTGTTATCAGTTTGGTGGTACTTGGCCTGGAAAATGTTGAAAACCCGTGGCATACATATTAGCAGCTATAGTAGTGTCTGGTGAAGATTCTCAGTCATCCAGGTCATAGTCATTCCAAAAAAAGGTTAAATAAAAACAATCCAATGGACTTTTTTTCCCAAGTGTTAAAGTCTTAGGGAAATGGCTGTTCCAACCATTAAATTTCCGGATTTTTCTGGTGTTTTTTTCCATTTCGATTGTGGCCGGTGTCTCGGAAGCATCTTGTTAACCAGTTAGCAACTTAGTGCTAGTAGGTTCCCAATGGGAAATTACCTGGCCGAATTTAGGTGTACAAGGTGATGTATAACTAACTGGCCTGCATAAGATAACGGAAAAAAAACACAGATTTTAAGATAGGAATTTTTTTTTTTTAATACATTTTAAAAATTTTGTGACAGTGGTCTGATTAAGAGTACATTTATACACATGTTTAAGCCAGAATGATTTGACATTTAAATATGACTTCTCTATGACGTTGGCTACGTTCACACTGTAGCCTGAAGTGACCCAAATCAGATTTTTTTTTGCCAATATGCGACCTGGATCCGATCTTTTCATGACAGTCTGAACAACACAGATCCGATTTTTTCCAATCCGACCCAGGCCACTTGGCTATGTGGTCCTGAATCCAATACGAATCTGATCTTTTCAAATGCGACCTGTGTCTGAATTATCATTAATACCTGACAAAGGTCAGTAAATATGCGTCTTGCTACGCAGAAGCGGCAAGAAAAACAACAACCATGGGATATGATGATGCGGAGAGCAGTATTTATGTTATGTATATTTCGAAATATGAACGGCAAGGCAAAAAAATAGGATTTCACAAAAAACTCGGAATTGAGCATCAAGGCCTGCAGTGTGAACGTAGCCTTTAAGATGTTTTGCTTCCCATCCAGGAAACTTTTTCAATTCAAAATGTCAGGGATAGGGGTGAGTTCCAAGCTTTATAGAGTAGCCCAATGAAGCCTTGTTTTGGATTAGAAAACATGCAAATTGAACCGGACAGGAAGCAGTAGTTGGGTTAATTTTTCCATATTTTTCTTGCTGCCCCCTCCCATTTGGTTTACAAAATCACATTTTTCAACAGTTGCACAAAGAAAAGTCAACTGCAGTAAAATTTTTCCTGAGTTTCCTCTCGGATCCTCAGTTTTCAGCGAGTGGGTGCGGCAGTCAGACAGACACACATTAAGTTGTGTAATGGCTGTCAGGCCTACAGCTATACTATGCACCCCAGCTAGATGCATACTGAAAAGCAGAGCAATTTTACAGTGAAGTATGGATTTGACTGCTATTCTCAGGTGTGCATTTATGTGTGTTTAAAAAAAAAAAGCAAAAAACAAAAACAGCAGAATGTAAGCCCACTGAGCAGGAAATAGTGAAATGATTGATGGATGTGCTGTTTGTTTGTTCATAGTGCAGGTTAAGGGCCTGCTTTCTGTTGGTGGAAAGACAAGAAGTTGACATCATTGAAACTCCTGGTCCACACAGTAAAGGCAGTCATAGTCATGTACTTTATTATTTCATTTTAAGAGTGTCAATATTTAAACAAGTTCATCATAATAAAGACATAGGCTGTTTTTTGAAACTATAGACTTTCATATGCCTTTGTTTATTTGAGGATGACCGTTTGAACCCAGCGGATGTCAAACTGATCATCTGTGACCTTTTCATGTACTTGTTTCTTTTCAAAAGACAAAAATGGGATGCAATACTGCTACCCTCACAGATGTGCGGCCAAGGCTTCATGCCAAATCATAAAATAATCAAAAGAAATTGGTACTTTTAAATTCACAAGCAGCTTTGATAGTCTGTATTTCCATAACAGAGTCTTTACTCTTAAAGAAACCGATTCTACTTTAGAAGAAAATAACAGATATATTTTGCAGATTACATCTTTATTTGTTATTGTTAGGGTAGGATGAGTTTAATATTTCTTTTTTTTTTTTAAGAACAACAAAAATGTCATCCTATGTCATGTGAACATGCTTGGTTCTGGTTTTAGACGAGCTTCACCAAACATTTTCCTCTGTCTTCATCTTATCTGTGAAAATTCATAAACTCCATTTCAATAAGTGCCAATATTGCTCCTGGAGGGGTGGTTCTCTCTACTAGTAATGTTTGTCAAGACCAAACCAATCGATAATAAAATGTTATTATATACTCTATAATTTGTTTGTCTTATGAGAAAAGTTGCAGGAAACGTAAATGGTGCTTTTTATTTCTTGGTAGTAAATTTGAATAGGGTTATTTATATAACAACTTGTGCATTTTAAGATTTGTCAACACAATGTGGTTTGGTGAAATTAGATTGTGATCAATTGGATTTTTAGCCTATATAAATCAAAATTGTTGATGTAAACAGAAGAGAAAATTAGGTTTTTAGTGATTTAAAGGCTAATATGTCCATTTTCGCTGTGATTATTGTTTCCACGGAAACCGACCACATGTCGTACTGATTACACAAAGTTATATGAGAGACACTGCTACCCATAGCACACCACAAAGCGTTCCTCTCCTCTAATTTTCGACTGGCTTGTGTTCATAATTAAGGGAAGAGAAATTCAAAATCACAAACAAAATTGAGTGTGTGCTTTTTTACCGTCTTCTGGCTAGTTAATGATTGTGTGTTGTTGTCCTTGAAAGAACAACAAACAGCTGCAATTTTGAGGAATAATTAGTCAGACACAAGATTGGAGGATTACAGCAGGTAACCTTAAAGTTGATTTAAAAACCTTAATGAAACACAACCTATCAAGGATTTCTGTTTTTGTTTTTTGTTCCTGGAACTGCTTCAAGATCCCAATAATCCAGAGATTGATTGACCATTCGTCCTTGGAAAGATCTTATAAAATCAGACATTATGATCAGTCTAAAATAAGGAACCATTTAGAATTGAATTTTTAACTCCTCCTGACATAGTCCTACCTGCAGTTATACAGTTTGACAGCTGGTAGCCAGGTCCGTCTGGCAACTTACTTAAAAAAGCGTCTGAATCTTTTGACAATAAGTTGGATCCAGAAGAACCTAATGAACCTGTACCAACACACCTGTACCACCGCCTTATGTTCACACATGACGTTTGGTTCACAGATGACATTTGGTTTACTTAAATTGGTTTTCCAGACAGAGGGTGGAAACCTCCTTGTCTTAGGGACATTGTGGGGACTGACAGACCAACCAACTGGCCCCAGTGAGAAAAGGTTCTCCTCTTTAGTTGGGGGTTAGATGAAGGACTCTTAATTGAGTTTAGGTTAAGTTTATGGTTAGGTACTCTATATGCTGGAAATAGTTAGGGTAAAGGCCTGGTTATACTCCCCGCAGCAGTGTGTTGCAGTGAGCTTGTCACAAGAAGATGCCCAATATTGACGTTGTTCCACGCCACAACGCAAGAGGGACAATCACAAACTGGCTGTGGGTCTAGATACGGCCGAGGCTGTGAGGACGTGCGGGCAAGTTTGTGCGACAACGTCGGGACATGAGGGTGAAAAAGAGCGGGGATCCAGGTGGAAAAAGGGTACCAGCGTTCTCGCACAACTCGCTCTTCTAGCTGGTCCATCTTCACGAGTCCTTTCCCATCATGGCGGTCATACAAACAAAACAAGCTGGTAAGGTACCAAACAGGAAATACGCGTAATGTAAAAGGGTTGTAGATTTGAGCAATCAGAGGCCTCCTGTCTACGGCACTGTCTGCGGTCACTTACAATTTTGGAGAGGTGCACCAGAGTGGTCTGCGGAAGGAGCTGGGGCACATTTGCATTCATTGCGACACACACAGACGACCAGGAGTACAAATCAGCCTCAAGGGTCAGGGTCTGTATTAAGTCATTTAAATTAAAGTAAATGGAATGTCCCTTAAAGGTTAGCTCAACATAAGGTGTGTGTTTTTTTGCCTGTGTGTGAAATATATATAGAGAGAGATTTTGTGTGCTACCTGGAGCATCTGTGTTCCAGTCGATTCCCTGAGCAGAGAGATTTATCACCCAGACTGAGTTAGGACGTTGGTTGTGATGGCCAAATGTGCGCTTCCCTGTCTGCCTTTGTAGTTTCCTGCCAGCACACCTTTATCATCTTCCCTATTTACACACAGAAACAGTGTGCGAGGTTGGTGTTTTCCCTATTTCATGTTTTGGTTGGGGTTTTTTTGCGTGCGCCCAACAGTGTGTGTAATAGGTCCCCTGTCCCCTCATCAGCCCCCAATCACACACTTTCTAGCTGGATGGATGACTTTAGATTGAGTGTTTGGTGGCTTAGGCCGAACACAACCCTAATCCTCTGCACTCAAACAGACGTAAACACACACTTTCACACACATATGAGGTCCCTGGTCTTTTCACTATTAGCTGGGGCCCAGGGAGTTTTTGCGTGTCATTTTGAGTGTGCGCTGGCTGTGTGTATGTCTGTGTGCGTATGTTCGGAGGGGGATTGCTCTGAGACACAAGAAGGGGGAACGAGCGAAACTAACCCAATTTCCTGCTCCATTTCCTTTTCACGCGACGGCTGCGTCCCATTCCACAGCGGGCCGGGCTGAACACCAGCCACCCTACAGCCCGAGGTCATGCCTTTTACCTCTGAGCCACACTCCAGAGAGTAAGGCATCGGGGGTGGGGGTTCAGTTTAAATAAATGATGAAAACCCAGCTTCAAATTACACAGAAAATAGCTGTTTTGAGCTAAATTGAAGTCCACTAAAAGTTTTAACTCGACTCATCAGAATGCTGTTTGATAGGGACAGCTTTGAAATATTTACTCTGGCCATCTTCAGACCCATATAGTTCAATACAAATATTTTCCAAAGGAGATATACAGTTCAATATAGATATTTGTATACTCTACACTCTAACATTTTTGGGGCAATGTTTTTTCCACTCTCTAACATTAAATCATAGCTACAACTTTTTAATCTAATTAATTAACTCTTTCAAAATCTGCCGATTGTCTAGACTGGTGCAGAGTTTAAATCAACAAAACATTTAGCATAATATAGTTGCTTATATATAGCTGGAGATGGGCTCTAGCACCCCTCAGACCCAGCTTGGGATAAGCGTGATGGAAGATGGATGGCTATGGATTATTATGTTAAAATGACGATTGTCAGATTCAAGCTAAAATTCATTAAAAAAAAGCTAAATGTAAACATTGGTCAAACCTCTGAGCTTTGGTGCTGACTTTAGGAAGCAAAGGAGCTCAGAAGTCCATCAGGGGTTTCTTCCACCTGGACAGGTAAATTAAATGGATCTGGTTACCCCCTGGCAAACTGCACAGAACAAGACAGGCAATTGTGCCACTTACTGGACTGGAGGAGTTAAAGTTGCAGCTATCATCGTTATAATTTTGTAATGTTTTAGGTCAGTTGGGATTAGCAAAATGACTTTGATTTGCAATTCAAAATATCTCAAAATAAAGAGACATTTTATAAGAGATCATTTTCTTTAATTAGTAACCTTGTGAATTTAAAAAAATACTGGAAATAGGTAGTAGGTAGAACTGCTTTTTTAACTGTATAAGTACCGTATATTAGATTGTGAAATGATCTGCTGGGCATTTGGGCAATTCCTCCTGACATAACCCTGCTGTAACCGAGTCACACACATCTTTTTCGGTTCTAGGCATAAACTTTTTTTGGGACTGAGATCAGCACTTTTTGATGGCAAATCCAAAACCCTAGCCACGTTTCCATGCCTAAAATATCCCAATCCAGTCCTAACATTGGTTGATCAGAAAATCAGATCTTTTTTTACATGGACACTTAATAAAATTATCCAATTAAATAATGCACAGAACTGTCAAATTTTCTGGAAAATTTGACAGTTCAGTAGGAGAAGATCATTGATTTTAGCTACTCTTTGTGTCTGTTTTCAGAAGATCCATCTGGTCAGTGAAAGATATATTAACCTAACAGGGAATGGCCTTGATGAACTCAAGTTGTTTATCCTCCAAATATTCAAACATGAGAAAGTTCTTTATGCTGGGGGAAGTGTGTGTTGGGTTTTTGTAAGGTATGTACTGAAATGCCTCAGTCAGAGCTCTATCTCTCCGCCTGAGGACGTTAAATAAATTTGTGGTCTTGCAAGAAATGCCTCGGTCTCAGCTTCCTAATTCCACAATCTACAGTCTGTTGTTATCGCGATGCCAACCTATGTTCCTAGATCCCTGAATCTAATGATTACCCTGATTTACAGCTCCTGTGAGATTGAATTGGTTGGACAAACAGAATAGCTTTGGATGTCATGCTTATCATGCATGTTTATTTTACGTTATCAGAGGCAGGAGTTTAATTAGGAACATTCATGAGTTTCTATTCTTTACCTTGTTCTAAATTTGAGGGGAATCAATCTCTGCTTTGCATACGGGTACTTTTTTACTGAGGTCAAATTGGGACATTGAAGTGAAAACTGAGCACCACTGTTGATTTTGTTATTTTTTTTATTTCTTAGAGCATTTATAGATTGAGGCACAGTGCTTTCGGTCTAGTTCTTAAACCAGACCGGCACCCTAATTCTACTAGCGGCCCACTGTAAAACAGGAAAGCATCAGAGAAGAATGTGCTAGCAGAGTGAGGCCGATCGAACTGAACTCTTAACGATAAGATCACTGTAAATTCTTCATTTGTGAAAAAAAACACCTAATTTTGCAGCAGTGTATGAGCAGAATACTTGCATAGCAGCATAGCAGCTTTATAACCTTTTTTTAACCATACATAATTGTCTTAATTACTTCACCACAGCTTTTAATATTATCTAATTTGCAATGAGAATGAATGCAAAGAGTTTATCCCAAATCGGTCACTGTTTTTAAAAAGCAATTTTCCTCTGTTCTTGTCAAATCCTGCTCTTTTTTTATTATCTGGGCTTCGGGGTTTCTTAGCAAAGCAATGTTATGGTCACCTATAGATAGACTTGTCACCTTAGTAACCAAGAAAATTAAGCAAAGCTTGGTGCCCTTTCTGGAGCTAAGCAAGCGGCAACTTAGGAGAAGACAAATAGATCCAACTTAAATAATATCATATGGAAAAATGTGGTATGTTTGAATGAAGTATTTCAGAGAAAAACATAATAAAAACTATAGTGATCTGCCTGCAACTGTGGAAAGTAAGAAAGACCTGTTATAAAAAACAATATTATGGTGTAGCCAGTTTAATACAACTGTTCTGGCCAAACTTAAGTTTGTGAATCACTGGAAAAGAAGAGCCTGTAAGCTGAAGGTCAAGCCTCCCATGATTATGTTTGCCTGCAGTGCTCCCTAATGATATTGCTTCGGGCAAGTTAGAAAATGTTCAGATTCTTCTGCAAACATACTAAAAATCACAGATTTTGCATGCAAGGTGGTATGTATCTGGCTGCTTTGGTAAATTTTCTGTTACTTTAGTTGCACATATGCTCTTGCTCTTTGTTGTCTCCTGCAGCCTTTTCTCTAAACATTAGAATATAGCAAATACAGCTAAAACTGTTGGTCAGAGAAAAGAACAAACTGCGAGTTAATTAGATCTGGAACTCTGCCTTCATCATAAAGGCAACATGAATGTGTGGAAAAATCGCTGCTTGTTTTCTCTTCCACCATTTCCTCTGCAGGCTAGCCTTGAACGACACAGCTCTGCGTGGTTTTGCTCAGCAGAGTGGAAAGCCTCAGTGTTATGGCCCAGTTGGGTGCCAGCAGTAGCTAGCCAGCAAGCTAGTCACCCTGCTGATTGCATTAGGCAATTAACATGCTAATTAAAAATCTCATTAAAATAAGGGAGGTATAAGAGAATGACCTGAGGCAGACCGCTGGGCTTCATTTAGGTCAGGAAGACTCAGGGGTTTTCAGGGAATGTGTGTGCACTTAAATATAAGTGTGTTCATGCTAGGTCTGCTCCAGGACCATTGCTTACTGTTTGCCCGTTTGATAGAAAACATCAGAAAGCAAGGAAAATTCATCTGAAAGCAAGCATTGGGCCTGAAGAGAGATCATCTCTCTGACCGTTGGGATGAATGCACATCAAATAAATACTTAATAGTGTTAAAAAATAATCTAATCTAAAATATTACATATGATGATGCTTTACACAATGTGCAGCTAAGCTGAACATTACTGATCAATGCCTCTCTGAGAACAATGGTCATTAGGACTGCCACTGAGGTCATATATTTATGTGTATATATATCTATATATATTTTTTTATGTAGAACCCTTTTAATTTTAATTGATTAGTGTAAACACTAATGGTTAAAGAATTTCATAAAATAACAAAGTTTTTCCCTTTTAATTATAAAGTCCCCCCTTTAACAAGATAAAAATTTCGTTAAGAAATAATTATTCAGGAAAGTGATTATTATTTGGTGATTATTTGGCATTATTAAGCTATTTGTCTTGTTGAACTTTAACTAATTAGGATATTAAAATATTGCCTAAATAATATTTGATAAAGCAGGGTGAAGCCCCTAGGGTTGTCAAAAGTATCTCTACTCCAAAAACATTGTATACTTGACTGCTGTATCCAGATGCAATACTAATTATGCATGGTATTGATACTAAAGACAAGTGTTGTTTGCCTATTTTTGCTGTTTTTATTTTTTTGGCTTCCGGGTTATTCATTTTGCATCTTTATTTAACTAGGGTTTGCAATACCATTGAGAAAGCACATTTTAAGGTGATTTTGAAAAAGGTATTTTTCATGTCTTTAATTATCTTTTTTTTTTTCTCTTTTTATCCCAGTGGTATCGATGATGTTCTCAAGTATTGAATTTTTTCCCTAGAGATCAATATGGAGATTAACATTTTAGTGACGTGACAACCCTAGAAGCCATATTAACTGGGACTTCTTCACAGTAGCAGGGGCAGGCTTTATTTTAGTGAATCATACAAGAAAAAAAAAAGAAATCTCAGCAAAAAAATGTTAAAACACCACAGCGCATCCAAAAGCATAAGAAAAAGAGCCCAAGGCATTTTATTCCTGGCTTATCAGCTGGTCCTGTCTTGCAGCTTCTCATGGATGGTACTATGCTGGTCTGGTTCATTGGTTTAAAATAAGAGACTTCAGCTCTCAATGTTTCAATTAACCCAATTTCAGTTTTCAACCAAAAAAACTAATTGAATTCAATTTTGTCTTTATAGCAAAAATCGTAATGCTGTATGTGACTTTTACAATTGTAAGAGAATGTAATTAACCAGGGATCTCACCAGCTTAGCTTAACATATTCGTAACATATAACAATTCAGCCTGCTACGTTGATATATTCTGATGGTGTTGATCCTTTGGCTGACATCTGGTATCCTTCACCCAGTGTTCATTTCAGCACATTACAACATAAACGCTGTTTATTTTGAAATATTGTCAAAAATTTGATGAATACACTGACTTTTAATGAGCATTACACCAGCAGAAATGGTGTTTTCATACGTATTTTCCTCTTTTGCACGTCCCGTGAACCCTACGCTCTTTAGACTTTTACCCTGAGTTTGCAAGCAGGTGAAAAAATGTGCTGCCGCCCTGCCATCAGACAGAAAGCCAGCTTTAAAAGTAGGGGTGAAGCGACCAGGTTCAGAAGGTTTGTTTTATTATACCCAATAAAACGCAGCATTGCTCTGCTGCTGTGTAGCTATCTTACCACGGCTGCAGGTGGATCAGAGCAACATCTCCGGGCCAATCGGATAATTCCGAAATCAAGAGGTATGGGCATTGCCTCCAACATTGAGAAAACACAAAAAGAAAAAGGTGTGGACTTAATTGGCAAAGAAAGAAGATTTAGATGTGGCATACTGCACAATATTTAATCCCTGCTATCATTCTAAAAAATCCTCATAAGAACCTTGCAGATTGTGAAGTATTAAGAGAGTACCAGCTTTGCTTAGAAATACTGTGTCTAAAATATAATAATTAAACTTTATTGATCTTACATTGGAGAAATTTACCTCTGCATTTAACCCATCCCCTTGGGGTTAGGGGGCTTGCTCAGAGAGCCAGGGTGGCAGTCTGTAGGAGTGGGGCTCAAACTCAGAACCTCCAGATTGCAAGCTATATGCCCTAACTACTAGGCCGCCACTCCCCCAGGCACTAGTGGCTTGTTTTTACGACAGTAGTTTGACAGGAAAGGGGCTATGAGAGAGGGGGAGAGACAAGCGGCAAAGGACCACAGGTGGGATTCAAAACCAGGTCAGCTGCCTCGAGGACTAAGGCCTCCATACATTGTGCATGCTTTAAATTGTGTTAAATACTTGTTTGTTGACCTAAAGGCTTCATTTTGTAAAAAGCATTTAGGTTTATCTTATTTTTTTTTCCTCCAGCCTGTTATTTTGATGCAAGCATAAGGCCCTCTGTACATTTGTTAATTGAAAAAATAATGCTCCCCATGTCTGGCAATGAGATTGATGACAGTTTAAGGTTAAATAAGAGTGGAGAGATCAGTCAGTCAAGTTTTAGATTTATTTGTAGTTCAAATGCACCCCTTGCAGCTTGTGACACAAATATGATGTGTATAGAAATGTTAATGATGTTGGAAACAGAGCCAAATGCATGCATATTTAGAGAAATCTTAGGAGCTTGTAGGAGATACAAGTAGGTGCCCGGAGAGCTGAATAGAATCCAATTTAATAGAAAAATGATCCCTTTATTATGTCATTCTGTTAGTTTCACCATGTCTGGAACTCAAGGCTGTTCACCTAATGTCCTGCTTTCATTATTTACTTCTGCCAGCAATAGTTTTATGTTGGTGTCTGGCCATTGCTGACAGACATAGAAAAAGCTTTGATTTACCTCAGAAAAACCCTCTCCCGTTTGTTGTTCTCTGATATCGTCTCCTCTATTTCTATCCTTAGTTCTTCTTTGTGCTCAACTTTTTTATCTTTTTCTCCAGGCTTTCAATCTTCTCCCTACTTTCTAATCATCTTTTTATCTTCCTCTTTCCAGCCAGATCTACTGTATAGAGAACGCCCACGGCCAGCTGGTGCGTGACCTGGACTTCAATCCCAACCGGCAATACTACCTGGCCAGCTGCGGGGACGACTGCAAGGTCAAGTTCTGGGACGTCCGTAACGTCCAGGAGCCCGTAAAGACCTTGGAGGAGCACTCACACTGGTGGGTGGAGCACAGAGGGGGATAAAGGGTGGGGGACTTCCTTGAATGGGAGACAATTACTTTCCTTTATTTGTCAAACAGTTGCTCTGTAAGTCACCTCGCACACAGAAAAACTCATTACTTGCTTAAATTAACGCTTTGCATTCAAATCTAGATGCTATATATTTAACTACCTTTTATAAAAAAGGTTTTTCTTCCCCTTTTTTGTTTTGTTTTCTATTTTCATTTAGTGTTACACAAATACTGCATCCCTTCCATCATCAGTAAATCAGGTTTTTATTACAGATAAACTTAAGTTTCCAGCAGAAGCTCTTTAAAGAGACATTATTTACTGAAATATATCATTAAAATAGCCTTTTTGTTTGACCCTTTATGACAAAAACATCATTTGATGAGCAGAATTAAACCTTAATAGTTCAGCACCGTTTCGGATAAGCCTGTAGCCTATTTCCCCTGAACGTACTTCTGGTTGGAAGTTCCTGCGCTGTTCCACGGATGTGGCATCCATTTTTAATGGGTCCAACCTAGCAAACAGTTGAAGTGTTATAAGATGGTTTCTGTGGATATTCAGAAGCGACCAGCATCCAGCTCAACTCAGACACCAATGAAGCCGGGCACACACTGTACGATTTATTGCCCTTTTCAGGACGACTTTGCAGTCATGCCAGAACTTTTCGATTGGTAACGAGGGGCAGGAATCGTAAGGTCGGGTGAAAATCAAACATGTTTGAAATTCAGTCGGCCGTCATGGGCAAATCGCTCAGTGCACAAACAAGGATTCTTCTTCTTCTTCTTTCTCTAAGGCAAAAACACAGAAGCATGGCGGGGGTGTGAGTGAAATGGAGTTCTTTCTGTAAAATTGACAGACCGTATTAGCCACGTTTGCTCAGCCTTTGTCTTTGTCCAAATACCTCGCCCTTTGCTTTTAGGGCTTTCAGCACACAAAATTGCACAAGTTGCCAAGGCAATGCATTTTACTCTAGTTAGCTTCATATTCCTCCTCTGCTCATTTGGCTTCCGGATAGACAAGTCCAAGTAGCACCATCTCACTGCTGGGCTGAGTCCGACGTGGTTTTTAGACGTACAAGTGTGAGCTGCTAGATATCATCACAGCATTGTGTCGCACAGTGTGAGAAAAACATCATGAGCTTTTAAACCCTGCTGTTCCGTCGTACAGTGTGAGCTGTAGATGTGTGCAAAGATTGAAAACATTGTACAGTGTAAGCCCGGCGTAAGGAAAAATAAAAATTAAACTGCGAGCTGTGAGAAAAAGCAGAAGAGTGATGCAGTTCTGTGTTTTGTCCACAGGTGGCAGTATATTTGGAAAACTCTTTAAACCCCCTTTAAATTACTTATGCTTAATCTGATCTATTTTTTTTTTTTTTAGAACTTATACTTTTATTATTTTTTACATAGCTATTGTACAGCCACGCATCAATGGTACATAACACAAAAGTTGAAAATATAGTTTTCCTTAAAATGAACGTCTTAGCTCGATATCTTATGATCTCAGCCTCAAATTTGTAGACTCATCATCCTGAAACCCTAACATAAGGATACACTTTGGGTGGAATAGCTAAACACCATATGCCAAGAGATAAACTTGTTGGGCTTATTTACATCAGCATTGCTTCTGCTGGCCCCCAGCGCAGGCTAAAGGTTGTTTTTTGAAGTCTTAATGAGTAGGTTATCTTTTCCATTTTGTACAACTCTCTTACTTTTTGTACCCATAAGTCATAGGAAGGAGGCTCCAACTGCATCCACCTGGTTGTAATGCATTTCAGGGCTGCTATAAAAAGAACATTCAACAGATAAGTTTTGGCCCGTCCTTGCAAACTCTCCGGTATAATACCAAGTACTGGAACAGTAACATCCCTCGGTATAACCTCCGTGAAGATCTGGTTCATAGTCCTGTACACCTCGTCCCAAAAGTTTTGAAGTTTGGGACATGACCAAAAAATGTCTGTATGATTGGGGACCGCTGAGCCACAGTTTCTCCGACACAAGCTTGGTACTCTAGGATCCATCTTGGCAACAACATCTGGGGTCCTGAAATATCTACTTATAATTTTCCATTTATATTACGTATTGGAGTTTGTAACTCGATGTGCCTCAGTCCAGACTCCCTCCCATGTTTCGTCAGAGATTATTCTGGCCGTCTCTGCCTCCCATCTTTGTTTTGTCCTAGTGGGATCGTTAAGGTTCATTTTTAAGATTAAACGCTTCCACCCCAGATCAGAAAATAAACACTCTTTTGGTTAATTTTACATTTTAGATGTGGAGAAAAGTATCTGGATTATAAGCAGAAGAAAGACCAACAGTTTGGAGGATGAGCATTCAGGCACATGTAGAAAAGCACAATATTAGCAAGATGTTAATCCCTTTTGCTGGACTCTTGATTGGTTTCCTGTCTCATTAATTGCTGTATCTCATGACTAATGAAATCCCCCATCTACTCCTGATGTAATAAAAGGCAGTAATAAACTCATTACTAATTAAATCCGCTGCCATTCGTTCGGTTGTTGAGGACTGGAGGTAAGTCCAGCCCGTGGTTGTCTTCTACCGAGGCTTCAGGCGTCGCTCTAAGCTGTACAGCCAACTGCAGATGTGTTGGTGGAGGAGACACGCACCGTCTCCTCTGTGAGCTGAATAGATGATCAGCGTGAGCCAAACTTGGATCCTGCTGCCGCACACATCCACGCACACCCCTTGTCTGTGCGCACGCACCCACGCAGCAGACGTTATCTCTAAAAGAGAGGCTGGCTCAGCAAACATATCCATAACTGTAGATTGCAGCAGATGGGATGTCTTCTGATGGGAGATAGGTGACGTGTGTGTGTGCGTTGACTATCATCTAATCTGTGTTTTAGCAGAGCTCTCTTTTTATCTGTGTGGCCACATGCATTTGTGTGCTTTCCCTCCCCACATTTCTATAAAGCATATTCTCATTTGTATTCGCCTGTATGAGCACCCATCTTCTTCTGTGCACTGCACTTGTGTGTGGGTGTTTGTCGTGCGCGCTCATTTGTCAGAGCGCAGCCAGGATATGGCCTCAGGGCTGCTGGGGGTATTAGGGACTATTTTTTAGCAGGGAAGCGGATTAGCGGAGCACGGGGAACGGCGTGGCCGCGGCTGATTTTTCTGTCAACAGCCTCGGTTATCCCTCAATCCCTCCCTGTGAGGGAACTGGGACCGCACTCTGAGCTGCGCCTGGGGCTCACAAAGGCACACAAACACACAAAGAACGAGTGCACAAAAATGAAGAATAAAGGAAGTGAGGGAACAAAATGGAGAGAGTTATGGAGGGAGATGAGAAAACAGTGAAGGAAATAAAAGTAAGGATTATGGAGTTTCTGATTCTGATCGTCAGCACATGCGAAAGGAGCTCAAACATAGACTGCAAGTTTCCAAATCCTCGTTACTGGCATCTAAATTCTCAAATCGAGCTATTTTAACGTCAGATTGAGAGCAGAGCGTTTTCTGCGTGATGTGTGTGGGCGGCTGACAGTATGCGAGTGTGGTCTGCTCATACAAGCAGTCAACAAACGATCACCGCATCCAGAGCTTGCTCCAGGGCTCTTCTCCCACACTGGTTACTTCAGTCATTTTCATCATATGCATAAATGTTTATATATATAAAAAAAAGTCATGCCCACATTGCTGTGCTGTCTAACTCTGAATGAATAATGTGTTTCCCAGGGTGTGGAGCGTCCGCTACAACCACAGCCACGACCAGCTGGTGTTGACAGCCAGCAGCGACAGCCGTCTCATCCTCTCCAATATGGTGTCCATCTCCTCTGAGCCGTTCGGACACTTGGTGGATGATGAGGAACTCAGTGAGGGGGAGGATAACCACCAGGAGGAGAAGTAAGAGCATCTCTGGAAGGTCTAACGACGCATTAGCAGAAGCTCTTTGTCTGTTCTAGGATGGTTGATGGTGGGTTTTTATAAAGGAAGAACATGATGCTTTTTTTTTAATGAGAAGATAATTCAACTAAACTCAAGAAACTAAAATGAAAGAAGTTGAGTGAGAGCAATGAATTACACACCTGACAGCTAAGCTTTTCAAAAGGCGTCTGTAGCAATCCAGTACTTTGCAGGATGCATTTTATTGTGTTTAGTAACATTATCGGATTTAAAATTATCTTTAAGCGCTCAGCAAATACCAGCTTTCTTACAATCTTTCCAATTTAGTTATTTTCACAAAAGACAAATTACTGTTCAAGTACAAACAAAAAAAAAATGTAAGTAGCATGAATAAAAACGAAAGCACAAGGCGATGGGGGGATGCTACCAACAATGACATGAGATTACTTTTTAATTCAAATGTTAATGGATGTAGGCAAGAAGAATCTGCTGCAGAACCCTTTAACTGAAGACAGTCTGTTTGTTTTCTGAAGCAGATGCTCCCAGTTGTCCACAATGTTCTCAATTTCATGACTTATTCTTTGTGAAATCATCTTCAGAGGGTTTTAATGCTTTATTAGTAAAGCCATATCACACAGTGGCCAATGAAGATAAAGGTAGCATTTGTACTATAGTTTGTTCAGGCAAGTCAAAAATCACCAATAAAGGAGCCAATTAAGGTTATTAACTCCATGTCCTAATTGAACTTTATCATTCTACAGCTAAGGATAAAAATTCAATTCAGTTTATCTACATAGCGCTAATTCACAACACATTTTCAATTCAAATACAGTCAAATTGATTCAAAGTTTTCTGTCTAAGGAAAACCAGTTGATTGCATCGACTCATTGACTTGAATGCAATTCCTTACACCAAGCATGCATGTAGTCACAGTGGAGAGGAAAAACTCTCTTTTAACAGGAAGAAACCTCCAGCAGAACCAGGCTCAGTGTGAGCGGCCATCTGCCGAGGCCGACTGGGGTTCAAGGAGACAGAAGCAGAGATACTAAAAGCAACTGTAAAAGGCGGCCCCATCCAGGAAACACACAGCCAGGCAGACAAGCTCCGAGCCAGCTCCCATGTCAGAGGATGAAGAGAGCACATCCAGCCAGTTACAGTCAGAGAAACAGGACTACACTGGAAAACAGGCCGATCTCCAACATCTATAAACAAAGGTGTTGATGGCAGCAGCACAGCTGATATTTCTCTCCAGGATGGAGTCACAGCCAAACAGGAACAGATGAGGCAAAGCTACTATGAGAAAAAACAAATAGAGCAGAACGTTAGAGATTAAACTAACAGATTCTGCAAAGTGGAAGAATAGAGAAAGAATTAAGCAGAATGATGAAATGGTCCCTATGTCCTCCAGCAGTCTAAGCCTATAGCAGCATAACTATAGAGATAGCTCAGGATAACCTGAGCCACTCTAACTATAAGCTTTATTAAAAAGGAAAGTTTTAACCCTGTCTACCCTTAAAAGTAGACAGGGTGTCTGCCTCACGGACTGAAACTGGTAGTTGGTTCCACAGGAGAGGAGCCTGATAACTAAAAGATCTGCCTCCCATTCTACTTTTAGAAATTCTAGGAACCACTAGTAAACCTGCAGATTGAGAGCGAAGTGCTCTGTTAGGAACATAAGGAACAATCTCTGATTTAAGATGGAACTTGGCCATTAAGGCTTTATATGTGAGAAGGAGGAGTTTAAATTCTATCCTTGATTTAACAGGAAGCCAATGAAGAGAAGGTAGGATAGGAGAGATATGATCTCTCTTTTTTAATTTTCATCAGAACTCTGGCTGCAGCATTTTGGATCAGCTGTAGGCTTTTAACTATAGCTTAAATGCACAATTTAAAAAGACAATTCAAAGCTAGAAAAGCCTTTTACATCTTGAAAGGGGGTTTCCCCAGTCAATGTCAGACCATGTAGTCCTCAAAGACCTGATAAAGACACACAACACCTCCATCTCAGACCCTAATGGCTTTACCTTGGTAAAATATATTCTATTGAAGTAAAATGGAAGGAGAATAAAGAATAATTGGTCATTTCAGATGGTTAGAGGGAGAAACATCTGCCCGAAAACAAGGTGGTACATTAATTTTCCTGGTTGCATCTGATGAACCACTTGCACATCTAAAACTATGTCCGTTGGACATATAAAAACAATTTATTGTCGGAATTCTCTGTTGGCATGTTTGAAAAAATGCAAATGCTGCATTTTAGCACTGAAACTATAAAAATCTTTCAACACGATGGTTCAAGGGTAAACATTAGGGCTTCATTTGGGCATCTTCCTGTGGACGATTGACAATCAACCTCTTTATATACCACTTTTCTAGAGTGAAATGTGACGCCGCCTGCCCTCACTTCAGGAATTCTATGATAACGAGACTGGAAAATAAAAGGATAGAGATTTTGCTCTGATTTTGGTTTCATTTCTAAAGCTTGAACATGCACAAAACAGGGCCTGAAAGCTGCATCCGCTGACCCACCCGCATATGTTCTGATCCATAAAAGACAAGCTTGGTGTGAAAATATATAGCTTCTCACACCAACGCTGACCCAATATACAGGTAAGCAGGTTTTGGAGAGAAAACTGGCAACACAGATGGTGACTTAGGTGGGGAATTTGAGCTAGTTTGCATCTTATATTTTAAACATATACAAACAAATTTGTTTCATAATACTCAAATTTATTTAAAGCACAGATTACAACAATAAAGGAAACAAATCTGTGGCTTACCTTATTAACATCTTTTTCTGTTTCATGAAACATGATACATAAACATATGGATTCCACTCCTTAAACACTGCCAGATTTTAACCGGACAGTCTATAAATAGATAAACAGAATAGGATACGAAAATAATATTAACTGATCTCTAATCAGTTGCATCATACATACCAAAGTGCAAGAAAAGATTAGCGAACAAATGTCCTCTTACCTGCACAAAATGTCCACTCACCTGCACTCCTTACGTTGCGCAGCGTCTTCTTTTTTAAACCCAAGATAATTCCACACAAGTGACGCACGGCTCCTCTTTGTTACCAGACCCTCAGTTGTGTTTTCCCGCCTCCTGTTTCTCTTTGTCTGGCTGCTCTTAACTTTCTAGTCTGATCCTGCATTAAGGTTCAGAATGGAAGGAAAAGCAGAGACATGTTCATCGTATTGTGCAGAATTTTTAAAACATTTCCTATCTGTATTCAGCAGTATTGGGGGCCAAATGAAACACACTAAGACACTAAGGAGTGTATTGAAATATGCAGTTTATATTTGAACTGTTCCTTTGATAATGGTCCTCCCTTGATTAAAGCTGACAGCCTGAACCTTCTGTCTCACAACGCTTTGAAACTCTCAGTGATAAAAGGAAAACATTAAAAATGCTTTGCTGTCAAAACACTTGTCCTGTCTGTGTGGAGTTGATTTAAAAACGTCAGGAAAATCCCCTGTAATTGTAACTGTTCATTGCCGTCCAAATCTGCCACAGTCCAACATCCATTATGGTCCTCCTCTCAGCCATAACTACCAGCTCTTACACTCAACAGCCAACTCTCAGCCACAATTATCGACTCCTCTCCCTAATCACAGCACTCAGCTTTACTTTTAACCCTTCCTGCATGACTGTTGACCAACCTTCCATATGTCCTACTCATCACTACCTGACCGCTGCATTCAGACCTTCTTCAGTGCTCATAATATCTGGGGTGAAGATCTGTAAAAGAAAAACAAAGAAGACATTGTGTTTATTTTTGTAGAATTCAATGGATAAAGTCAAAAAATAATTTTGATGCAAGATAAATCATTTTCAGTACATATTTGAATTCTTCTTTTTGGCCAAAAAACAAAACAAAAACAGAATTAGCCTAAAACCTACATTTTTAAAAATCATTAAATTATTTAAATTATTGTATTTTTAAATTAAGGCCTTAATTGGCATTAAAGTTCATTAAATGTGATTATCGTGGCATTCAAAATGCTTTATTTAAAAAAAATGTTTATAAAACAATTTCCTCAGATATATCAGATATAATTAGTTCCACGTGTTTTTGCAGAACTGCTTACAGTTGATCGTAAAGCTGTATGTTCGGAAAAGAAGCTCGAGGCGGAGAAAAAGCTAGTGAATGGGAAAATGCAAATTTCAACCAAAGTGGCTTGAAAACGAGGAATTCGGGACATGGCTGCAGCCTGTCGAAGGAGTTTGTTGTGTTTAATATATTCAATTCAATTCAGTTTATTTCTATAGCGCCAATTCACAACACAGGTCATTTCAAAGCACTTTACAATTCACCAGATCATACAGTCAAATTGATTCAAAGTTTTTTATCTAAGGAAAACCAGTTGATTGCATCGACTCATTGACTCAAATACAATCCCTCACACTAAGCATGCTTGTAGCGACAGTGGAGAGGAAAAACTCACTTTTAACAGGAAGTGTGAGCGCCCATCTGCTGAGGTCGACTGGGGTTCAACGAGACAGAAGAAGAGATACAAAAAGCAACTGTAAAAGGGGGCCCTGTCCAGGAAAAACACAGCCAGGCCAACGAGCTCCGAGCCAGCTCTAATTTCAGAGGATGAAGAGAGCACATCCAGCCAGTCACGGTCAGAGAAACAGGACTACACTGGAAAACAGGCAGATCTCCAACATCTATAAACAAGGGTGTTAATGGAAGCAGCACATCTGATATTTCTCTCCAGGATGGTGTCACAGCGAAACAGGAACAGACGAGGCAAAGTTACTCTGAGAAAAAGCAGAGAGAGCATAACATATATATATATATATATATATATATATATATATATATATATATATATATATATATATATATATATATATTCAATCGATTTCACAGTTTTTAGCCATTTCATTTTTAACTCCCTTTATGGTGATGAACGTGCTCATTTTGGAGGATTAAAGTATGCAAAGATTTATTTCAGGCATGTGTTTTTATAGTATTAATGTATTTTGCTCCTTCTCACTCCTCCCCTATTTTTTGTTTTTTAAGAAAGCAACTTTTATTCAAACATGGTTATGGATGCATACAGTTTTTTTGTGTCTTTTTTAAGTTATTTTGGCAAAGATGAGTAAAGGTGCTGGACTGCCACCTGATTTCAGACCAAACAACAAGTCAGTCCATTTCTAGGTAGCACCTATTTTTTAGGCAATGCTGAAGTGAGGCTCTTAATGCAGCTGTGTGGAGGAGACCTGAGTGAAGCACAGTGTGCTGCCTTAGTACTAATCAGTAACAATTATAACAATTAATGCAGAGTGTTGAGTTTTAAAACTTGTGTTTCAGTAAGTTTTTTTTTCTGTACACTAATGACTAGAAATAAATATAAAATATTTTATCAGCCAGTTTATTGAGTAAAATAAAAGTGTTGAGGAAGCAAGCAGCCCCCTGTTTTAAAATGTGAAAGTTTTTTCTGTAGATTTTTTCTGGCTGCGTGTTTTGACTTAAGCCGGGTATACACTGTACGATTTTTTTGCCTTTTTCAGGCCGACTTTCCGGTTGTGCGAGAATTTTTCGATGGGGCTGACTTTCAGCCTGGTCGTGCGTCATGGGGCAATCAGCATCTCACGACCATCTCCTGATCAGGAATTGTGAGGTCGAGAGAAAATCAAACATGTCTGATTTTTGGTATGCTGTTGTGGGCAAATCCCTGAGGGGGCATGCGCAAACAAGGATTCTTCTTCTTCCTCTCAGATGAAAACACAAAATCATTGCGGGGATGTGAGTGAAATGGAGTTCTCTCTGTAAAACTATCAGACTGCAGTAGCCACGTTTGCTCAGCCATGTTTTTGTCCAAATACGTCACCCTTTGTTTTTAGGGCTTTCAGCACAAAATTGCACAAATTTCAAAATCCTGACAACTTGTCGCCGTCAGGATTTGGTTGTGGTTTGAGGACCCAAATGCAGAGGCAGAGAGGCTAAGGTGATTTCTTGTAGATTAACTGAAAAAGACAGGTAACAGAGGCAGCAATCCAAAAATCCAACTAAAAATGTTAACAAACCGAAAACAATGGACACATCAGGGTAAAACGAGCACAAGGAGCCAGGGAGAGACGAGGTAAGAAGACAACCAGCGACAAGGAACCAGCAAAGAGTGACAGCAGAAGGACAGTATATGTGGCTGACTGAACAAAGGCAGGGCTAACGAGCTGATAAGGAGCAGGTGTGAGTGGAGATAACGAGGAAGCCAAGGGAAAAGGAACAAACACAAGAGGGCAATAGAGGACAATAAAGAAAAAACTGAGTACTAAAATATATGTAGAAACACAAAGTATGAAGTAAACCAATGCAACACACGGATCAAAGTTAAACCGAAAATAAGACCGTCACAGTCGTCACCGTTTTTTTTAGGGCTTAGACGTACAGTATGAGAACATACATCGTGAGCTGTGGCTGCGTGAAACGATTAAAAAAATCACAAAGTATATCCCCGGCTTTAGTGAAGTTAACAGGTTTCATTGGAAGTGCTGCAGCAGGTCTGTGAATCCTAGTTAAACCCTGTGCTGGAGCAGAGAGGACTGTCCAGAAACTTCATGCAAACAGCATCTGATTGCTGTGTTAGAAGAAAATAGAAGAGAAAAGAAAAATCCTAAGCATGATTATTTTTGACAAGTTAGGGTAGTGCTCAATTCCAATTCTGTTGTAGAACATGTGAAACCAGTGAAATACATGTGACACTTAAATTTGTTCGACTTAAATCATTTTTTAATGTGTTTTTTAGACTTTGGTCTTTTGTTATAGTAAGCATTTGTTATTGATTTTCAAAAAAGGTCTATTTTATTCTTTTATTACAGAAATGCTTTAAGCTAACTGACATATAGATAAACTTTAAAAACAATTCTAATCTTTGCAATAAATTTCAATAAAAAAACTGATATATTATTATAAACTGTGTTATTATGGTGCTTTTTAAGGTAAATAAAGTTTAACTTTTACATCTTTATGGAAAGCTTTGAAAGAAAGTGTCCTAGCTTCAGGAATTTCATTGAGTACAAAGACGGATACTTTTTCCATTTTTCACAAAGCTAAAGCTGGTACAGTATGCATTATAAAAGCTTTATCATATCTGCATAACTGAAGCATAACTTCAGGTTTACTCTGAGTTTTTCTTTTCTTTATGCTTGGCAACAATTTCTGGCTCCACTTAATTTACTCTTGTTTTGTATTTGCTCAGAGAGACACTTTATTTGTTTAATATTTGTTGACTTTAAGGCATTAAAAGAAACTAATGTAAGTTTAGGATCCTTCTACACTTTACCCTAAAGAGTAAGTAGCTTTTGTCTCAAATGTGTATTTATTAAGTATCATAGAGCAGTAGAAGAGATTATCTTACTAATTATTATTTTAGATTTTTGATTTTTATATAGAAACTGCATTAAGTCTCAGAACCTGTGGCCTATACACTGGTTTTATCTGTCTAAGGCAAGGGTTTGAAATTAATTTAAATGATTATAATAACGTACTTTTATCAGGGTTGTCATGGCAATAAAAGCAGTCAGTCTAATGGGATAAAAATACAGTGTTTCCACTGTTTGTTTCTATCATCTCTGCAGGAGTTCATTTAATTAAACTTTTTTAATTTTTTAAAATAGCACCTTAAATGATTTGAAATTAGAGGTTACTAAATATGTGAACCCTGTCATGTGATGTATGGCAGTTTGCTATGGTTAAACTGCTCAGTGACATTATCCCTAAAACCTCTCAATCCCCGGTGTCACTGAGACCAAGCCCAGTATTTGCTGGGATCACTCTAGGGCTCCCACTTGTGCTCTCTCTTTCCGTTCTTTCCCACTAAACGTATACAAGTGACACATTTAAGAGCCGTTTTATTTTAGGCTGACGTCCAAAGGGAGCAGCTACTGTCAGAGCGAAAGCAACGTAAATGTGTAAAATAAATCCAAATGTTTAAATCATTTTTTTTCCCTCAGGAACACTTACAGCCTGGGGGCTAGAGAGGAATTTGAGCTGGCAATGATGCTGGATCATATTTCTGAATGGTTATTTATTGTTCCAGTATTGTAGGGGCAGTAGAAATGTGTCAGCACTAGCCAAGATCTTGGTTTTTAATTTAGTAAAACCAGAAATAAATGTTTAATTATGTAATTTCACTTCTAAAAGTTATGTAAAAAAAAAAACGAAATAATTTCAAATAAATTCTCTGCTCCTTTGGCTTGGTATTGATGGTCTTGGGACTTACTTTATTACTGGTTACTAATACTGTAGATCTATCAAAAATGCAATCTGTAAAATTACATTTTCAGCACCTAAAAACTCAAGAAGCATTCTGATATTTTTTGTGATTTATTTTTATCTTTCAGGAGTAAGGAGCCTCTGAAAGACAATGTGGTGTCAACGTACGAGGAGCATGAGGACAGCGTGTACGCAGCAGAGTGGTCATCAGCTGACCCCTGGCTGTTTGCATCACTCAGCTATGATGGACGCCTGGTCATCAACAGGGTTCCCCGAGCTCTTAAATACAGCATCCTCCTGTGAGACAGAGGGGAGCCAGTGGAATGACAGTGTTTAAATATTTGTCTAGTGTAAATATCTAAGTATGGGTGTTCTAGTCACTGTAAAGATGGAAGTGTAATGCATATTAGCATTAAAGTGAAATATCTGAATCAAAGTGGAAATTTTGGTTAATGTCAAAGTTTTATATGTTGACCAAATCTGTTTTCTTTTTATTTATTTTTTTTACTAATCTGGTTGATTTTCTTTAACCATAACATGACATGAAATAATTGAAACAGAATAGGTGAGAAGGTTGCAAGTACCCGGTTTGATCCCCACAGCCTCCACTCTGGGTGTCTGAGCAAAACCCTTAACCCCTGATGGCTCCCCGGGCGCCGCACGATGGCAGCCCACTGCTCCCCAAGGGGATGGGTCAAAATGCAGAGAAGAAATTTCCCCTATTTAAGACAATAAAGGGATTTACATTATCTTTTCAAAGGTTGCCTTTTTGTGTCAATCAGCCTATTTCCAGCCAATGTTCCTAATAACACTGCTCAGTGGCACAGTGGGAAGCACTGTTGCCATGCAGCAAGAAGGGAAGTTTGCATGGAGTTAGCATGTTTTCCCTGTGCATGCGTGGGTTCTCTCCGGGTACTCCACTTAGGTTAATTGGCTTCTCTAATTTCTCCTTAGGTGTGAGTGTGTGCGTTAATGGTTGTCCTGTTTGTCTCTGTGTTGCCCCAATCGACTGGCAACCTGTCCAGGGTGGACCCCGCCTCTCACCCATTGACAGCTGGAGATGGGTACCAGCACCCCTCGCGACCAGTTGAGATAAAGCGTGATGGAAAATGGATGGATGTTCCTAATAACCCCTGGAAAAATACATTTTAAATGTAAAACCCCAATGTTCTGTCCTGCCATACATATCTTTACTGTGGCAGCCAATAAGTGTGGAGTGGGCTGTAAGCTCGCCCTAACACTAAAAAATGGGTCTTAGCTTTGATTTGATAACAAATACAGCCAACTAAAAGGCTGGAGGGAGAGGCAGCTTAATTCATTACTCAGATCTCAAAATTGCTGTTGATTTTGTGTCCATTGATTTTTGAATTAACTTTCAAATAGTTTTATTGATTTTTACTGGGAGTGCTTCTGTCCAATATAGACTTAAATGCTGCTGTAAATTCAAACTTAACAGAGCTATGGTGCACAAGACAGAAATCATCTGTCGTGTTTTTTTTTCTTTTCTTCTTTTTTTTTTAACAATTGTAAGGTGCTGTTATTTTGTCGTTTTTGCTCCATCTGTATACTTCTGCATCTCCACTGATTCTCCATCCACATGCCCTCCTTTGCTGAGTCTGTAGACGCTCTGACCGGTCGATGGTGACAGTCCGAGCCTCTGTGATAGCGCACATCATTGACAGGCCTCCTAATTGCAGCTTGACTTCAGGGATCACACTTTCACATGCTCTTACACACACAGGAGGAGGTAGGAAGGGGCACGGATGCTTCATTATCTTCTGTTCTGTGGCTGAATGCTGAATCTATTTCTCTAACTACAGAACCTGCTTACTGTACAGCATGTTGCTGTTACACTGCAGTCAAAATGCAGTAATCTTTCTTTTGTTTTTACCCATCAAGACACTTGTTTTCTTTAATCTTGATCAGTTAAAAAAGAGCGGCATGTGCATCTTTCGGAACACAGAGAAACGGCGCATTCAAGCGAGAGTCAGATCTCTCCTTTTCTTCATAAATAACTTTGAGCAGCTGATATGAGTTCAGCTTTGTGACCGATCGTCGATGCGTCTGCTAATAACAGCCCAGTTTTTGCATTTGAATCAATAACGGCATCTCTTTAGCATGCCTAGAAGCCCTTCCTGGGACAAATTACATTAACTATGATGCATCGATTGTCAATGGGAAGATTTGGGTACATTATTGAAGGCTGTTGAAATATTCTTCCAGGCCACCAATAGAAGGGAAACTAAAGCCTGGCATATGCATCTCAGGCTTATATTAGTCATTTCTACAGTTTTGCTTCATTTAAATTCCTTCAGCTTAGTCTTTTTGGGTATCTTTAGTCTTGGCAACGTGTTAGTATCTATGCGTTTTAGATTTACTCGAAAGAACATGCCTGTTACCTAAAAGGGAAATAACTCATAAAAAATAGCTAGAAGGTATTTCAACCTGGAGAGACACACAGAGACAACGGCTGCAGTTAGAGAAGCATTACATGTATTTATACAGGTAACACAATCATATTCTCCAAAATATTTCTATCTAAGAAAAACCCAGCTGATCGCAAGGACTCATTAACTGCAATCCCTCACACCGAACATGCATGGAGCGACAGTGCAGAGGAAAGCTCCCTTTTAGCAGGAACAAACCTCTAGCAGAACCAGGCTCAGTGTGGATTGGTGCTTTGGTGGCGCAGTGGTTGGCGCACATGACCCATGTATGGAGGCCTTAGTCCCCAATGCGGGTGACCTGGTTACGAATCCGGTGGTCCTTTTCCCGCACGTCTCTGCCCCTCTCTCATACCCCCTTTCCTGTCTGCCGGCTGTCCATAATAATGAGCCTCTAGTGCTGTAAAAACTCACGAAAAAAAAAAAACAGGCTCAGTGTGAGGCCAACTGGTGTTCTAGAAGATAGAAGCAGATAAAGACATAAACCAAATAAGTTCTTTAGTGCTTAGGCCCCGACATAAAACTTTGACGGTACAAATCAGCTTCCGCTTGGATGAGTAACCTGGAAAAGTATTAATGTAGTCTTCCCCCGGATCCTGGACACTGATGATGGAATAAGCGAGAGGGGGAGAGAGAATATGGGTGGAGGTGGGTGAAAATTCGCCTGCGTGAGGGAGAGAGAAGCTAGGCCAGGAGCTAAATGAAAGGGATCTTGCAAGATTCCACAAGTTAACCTTAACTTGTGGAAGGATATTTTATGCATATAGAGGAAAACTAACACCAAACATCAACACACCAGCTCCACCATTAAATCCAGTAATAGTGGCTGCATGAAAAAGCTGGTGATCATTTTTCTCATCAGGGGACACTGAAGCAGTTTAGTGTTGATGGGTGGATGAATGGAACAAAGTTGTTAGGGAAATCATATTTTTTAAATGTCAAATCATTCTGGCTTAAACATTTATATAACTGTACTCTTTATCAAACGATACTGTCCCAAAATTTAGAAAATGAGCTAACAGAACAGGGGCTCAAACATGTACGGCTGTAAGCCTTCTACACCAAACCAAGCTTCTACCACCCTGGCATCCTCTTCCACAGCATCTTCGTCCCCACTTTACTCCTCTAAAAAAAAAAGTATGATGGAGGACCTCCAACGCAAAACTCCCCTCCTCTTGCATGTTTCCGCTATCCACAGCGTTCCTTGACAGTGTCGCTTCTAAGGCACCAATTTAGTGCTACTTGGTGCCAATGGAGTTTTCCATTGGGAACCTATTAGCACAGGGGTCTTCAATGTTTTCCAGATCAAGGACCCCAAAACTGATGGCGAGATGGAGTGGGGACCACTAATTTTATATACACTATATTGCCAAAAGTATTTGCTCACCCATCCAAATTATTGGAATCAGGTGTTCCAATCACTTCCATGGCCACAGGTGTATAAATTCAAGCACCTAGGCATGCAGACTGTTTTTACAAACATTTGTGAAAGAATGGGTCGCTCTCAGGAGCTCAGTGAATTCCAGCGTGGAACTGTGATAGGATGCCACCTGTGCAACAAATCCAGTCGTGAAATTTCCTCGCTCCTAAATATTCCACAGTCAACTGTCAGCTGTATTATAAGAAAATGGAAGTGTTTGGGAACGACAGCAACTCAGCCACGAAGAGGTAGGCCACGTAAACTGACGGAGCGGGGTCAGCGGATGCTGACGCGCATAGTGCGAAGAGGTCGCCAACTTTCTGCAGAGTCAATCACTACAGACCTCCAAACTTCATGTGGCCTTCAGATTAGCTCAAGAACAGTGCGCAGAGAGCTTCATGGAATGGGTTTCCATGGTCGAGCAGCTGCATCCAAGCCATACATCACCAAGTGCAATGCAAAGCGTCGGATGCGGTGGTGTAAAGCACGCCGCCACTGGACTCTAGAGCAGTGGAGACGCGTTCTCTGGAGTGACGAATCGCGCTTCTCCATCTGGCAATCTGATGGACGGGTCTGGGTTTGGCGGTTGCCAGGAGAACGGTACTTGTCTGACTGCATTGTGCCAAGTGTAAAGTTTGGTGGAGGGGGGATTATGGTGTGAGGTTGTTTTTCAGGAGCTGGGCTTGGCCCCTTAGTTCCAGTGAAAGGAACTCTGAATGCTTCAGCATACCAAGACATTTTGGACAATTCCATGCTCCCAACTTTGTGGGAACAGTTTGGAGCTGGCCCCTTCCTCTTCCAACATGACTGTGCACCAGTGCACAAAGCAAGGTCCATAAAGACATGGATGACAGAGTCTGGTGTGGATGAACTTGACTGGCCTGCACAGAGTCCTGACCTCAACCCGATAGAACACCTTTGGGATGAATTAGAGCGGAGACTGAGAGCCAGGCCTTCTCGTCCAACATCAGTGTGCGACCTCACAAATGCGCTTCTGGAAGAATGGTCAAAAATTCCCATAAACACACTCCTAAACCTTGTGGACAGCCTTCCCAGAAGAGTTGAAGCTGTTCTAGCTGCAAAGGGTGGACCGACGTCATATTGAACCCTATGGATTAGGAACGGGATGTCACTTAAGCTCATATGTGAGTCAAGGCAGGTGAGCAAATACTTTTGGCAATATAGTGTATATTGTATGAACTTATCTATCAAACTGGTCCTATAGTCACTCTATTACATATGGAGTCCTGTAATGAAAGTAATTTCTCCCTGGGATTATTAAAGTATTTCTGATTCTGATTCCTGGTTGATGGGACTGGTTTTGTGAATGAAACTGTGCCCAGCTTGAAAGAGCTCCTGTGTGTCGCTGAATATGTGCATTGATAACTGAAAGACATCTTTTGCCTCCATTTCTCTGTTTACTATAGTCTGTTGAATTAATGCTAATGTGTTTTTAAAGACATTTCAATTAGTGGAAAGAATTGAGTGGAAAGTATTGGTTAGCAAGATGCTTTAGAGACACCGGCCACAACCAAACTTGCTTGCGAACCTTCCGCCACAACAACAATCCTGCCCTCTTGATAAACGACCAATCACATTCACTTTATTCACTCGTGTAAAGTTGTGCACCACCCAGGAGAATTTGGAAATGCAACGGTTGGAGCAGCCGATTTCCTACGACTTTAAATAGGTGGCAAACCTGGGAGAAAACCCGCTTGAATGTCAAAACCATAAACAATTCATCCTTATATCCAAGAAATTAACATGAGCAAGAATTCAGATAAAGAAATATAAAAGCAGAAACAAAGGCTGACAACCCAGACCTGAGCTTCAGATCGATAATCCAGCATCTCATTGGGGTGTCTTTGATTTTTATAAGAATTGTATTGCTTAACTCTTTTTTCGTATTAGCAACAGAAGGCCTTGTTTGTCCAACTTTAATGTATGAGATTAAAGCAAAAGAGATTGACGATAAGGGCTTGGATCCCCTTATAGGAAGGACTTTTTTCTTTTCTTTTTTTTAGACGTAGATAAGCTGCAGAGCTAGAATGCAGCACAAAAAAATTACTTTTAATGTCGGCCATAATTTGAAAACTTATGTAAAATAGGAGGCAAACATCCTACCATCTCTGACCCTCTCTGCTGCAGAACGGAGGATATTTTGAGCTTTCTTCTCTATTTACAAGAATACTTTCAGATGCAGAGAAAATGAACAGAGATGAACAATACAAATAAAAGTATTTCTTCCTAAACCTTCGGGGCTAAATCTGGAAAAAAGGCCATAGAGACATAACTGAGAAAAGTTATTTGCTGTTTCTGAGATCTGTCTGTATTAATTTCTGTTCATTTGTCTCTCAGTAAATATTTTCACTGGCTCTGGGACATCACACCCACCGCATGAATCATTTCACTTAGAAGTGAGTCTCTGCGTAGCATCTTGAATGGAGGTAATTGCACCTGAGGGTCACCCGGGTGTCGTTCTCAGAGGGTGGAGGCGGAATTGGATTCAGCGGCTGTGGAAATGAAATAGAAAAAAATTAGATTTCATTTAATTATTTATTCATGTTGGCTAAGCAATATTGAGCCACCTGGGGTGTGTGTATGTTTGTGTGGGAGTGGGAGGGGGGCTTCAGGTGATTATTACCTTTGAGAGTTTGACTCATTTGCATGAAGGAGAGCTTATATGACCCCTTGAAATGAAAATTATTCAGAAACATGCCACTCTCTGCAGGAGAAAGGGGGAGAAAGACAATGAAGAGAGTGACTGATAGTAAGAGGCTCCCATGGGAGGAGAGGAGCTGCAAATGTATGTTTAGGTTTTTTTTGAAGGAGAGGAGAGATGGGGGTAAATGACGAGTTAATAACTTCCTGAATTATGCAAATCCAGAGTTTTGTGTCCATTTTTCGGTGCTTGCATTTTATAAGAATACGGTAATGTCAGAGCTGGAAGGGACTCCAAACTAAAAAAAGAAAAAATACTAAAAGAGAACAGCTGCAGTACTAGAAAACTAGAAACCTAAAAATAAAAAAACTGCGTTTGAAGCAAGCGGGGATTTACCATAGAAGTGAATCGACCTCGCATAAAAGCAGTTTACTGTTAACCTAGTTGCACCCGAGCTGCAGAGCGCTCTTCTGTTGTTCTGTTGGAACATTCTCAGACTCTTAGCTGTGGAGCAGAGGAAGCCACGATGAAACGCGGTCCCATCACGTTTGATGTAGGCTTGGTGCGTGCTAGGATGACTACTTAACACTGACAAGCAGCCTGTAGTCAGGGGAAAGCTTCTGTGCACCATAAGCTACTTATTTACCAGCCCATCGCATTTGGAAGAGATAAACTGCTTTAGAGACTATGAAGCCATCAATGATGTTACAGGAGGAGCCTTTGCCTGTTTGGGGTTATTTTATGGAAGGAAACTAAATGGCCTTTACCAAGGCTCTATGTGCCTCTCATGTTATTTAGCCTTATAGTCTGTCAGGTGTCTCAAACTACAACATAAACAGGCATGAGAGAATTGTGCACCCCTTACAGTGTTATTTGATTGAAAAAGGGAGGGAAAAAATTCACCTATAAATAACATAAATTCATTACTTTCTCCTCTACTAAAAATGTTGTTTAGAGTAGGATAATAATTTTTTATTCAAGTAGATCAGCCCAATTCTTTAATTGGTTACAAACCAAACAAGAATTATTCTGAGGGCCACAAATGCTGATGGTTCCAAATAGCTCACTTTAACTCTTTATAAAGCATTCAATAAAATACTTTGAAAATCCAAATTTCAAGCCAATAGTGTTATTGGAATCCAGGACAAGACATTATTACCTTTGTAAAATTCAAAAAATATGGATATTTTAATGGCAGAAATGAATGTCAATATAATAACAAGAAACGCCAACTTCCCCAAATATATTAAGAAAAATAACAAAAGTGCTTCTATAAGGAATTAATGAAAAACACTCTGGGGGGGGGGGGGGGGGGGGGGGGTTGCATTTTTAAGGGATATGCAACTTAAACGCCTGCTAACTTGCCCTATAAAGGGTTAAACATAACTGCCCTCACTATTTGTTCTGTGTGAGAGGAATCCTGCATGCTGCATTTGGCTATTTGTAAAATGTTATCATCATAATGATCTTCGTTTAAAGTTTAAATATCTTAGTTTCCTATCAACAGACCCCTCCTTCTATGGGTTAAATGGGATATTGTTTGGTCTATGTTTAATATCCTTCTTCTATATTTTGTTAATTCTGACAATATATGGTGGATTTCTTTGATAAAGAGTTGATTAAGCCTAGACAACCTTAAACCAGAACAACAACACCCCCCTGTCTCACCCGTGATATCCATTTTAACAATAATATTCTTCCTCGATATTCATATAATTTAAGCTTTAATTAATCAATTAAGAGCATGTTATTTTGAAAATCCCAATCTTTCCCAGTGAGCAATACTCGCGTTGAGGGGGACATCTCCCATCTTAAAAAAAAATCTTAAAAATCATCCCCCTTCTTAAATGACCATCGCCCCATACCATCCCCAGTGACATTTACTTACTGAATGTGTAAAATCTCTCATATATATTAACAATAATGGCAATAATATTGCCCTTTCAACATTTGGTGGGCTGTGGGCTTACGAGTAGCCTGAGCGAAATAAATAAAATCAAATAAGTGTGCTACCATGGCTATGAAGCTGATCCCAGTGGGAAATATCTCCTTTGCAATGGACCATAACTATGTAGGGGCAGTGATAGCCATACCCTGGTCAAGGTCAATGACCGCCGTACCTGACATGTAACCATGCCATGCATATTGCTTTAGGCTGATAGAGTGTATTCATTAGGCTGTGTATGCTTCCAAAAAAATAAAAAATAAATTTTACAACTAGACTACTGCATGTGAGGTACATGGAACAATGTTGTTTTTAATCTGTCAGAGTTCCTTCTTGGACATTTTAAACAGGTATGTTTTTTTATATTAAAATAGGAGACAGTTTTCTTTTACAATAATCACTGCAGTGTTTGCTAATTACATTTCTTATTTGCCCTTTGCCTAAATTTGCTAAAACATCTGGAGAGACTTGGAATAATTTTGTTGTTCTCCGTTTTTACATCCACTTCTCCTTCCCAGCCTCTGACTGAAACCGACTTGGCCCTAAAAAAATAACCTCTCGGCTCTTTGGATCTAACCAAGAGCTAAGGGAAAAACATGTCAGCCTCCTCCAACACAATTGTTGTTTTTTTAATCTTGCTGAGGTGATTCATCTCAAATCAGCTCTTGGTGTCGTTACGAGGGCTCCTGAAATAGGCTAATTTTGATATAATTATCCAAACTCTTTACCTCGATTCCTTCCTTTTTACTTTTCTTATTCTTTAATCTTTTGAAAAAATCCACTGGTGAGTATCAGCCTCTGTAAAAACTGCCCACTTTTTGCCTGAGGAGCCACTCCATCTAGCTGAGTCAGTGAGAAAAGAAAGCCCGGTGAACAAGCCTCTATCACAATATGTCCATCTTCCTTCTCTGGCCTTATTGTTCCTCAATTATGAGACGAGCACAGAGTGGATCAGTGTTATTTACGAGCCTTTGCTCCCACAATGCACTTATAATTACCTCTCAAAAGCTGTAATTGTGCTCATTTCTCACGTCCAGCTCAGTGGCCCACCCTCCATTGCCCTCTTACCGTCTCAGTTGAGAGTTTGAGAGCCAGTTGCCACTTTAAGACATTGGGCCATAGGTTGTTCTTTGTGGTGTAGCGTAGAAAAACATCTTTAAGGGGCTGCATTATGACACTATTACATAGCTTTGGTGATGGAGTATTCAAACCTCCAGAATTAGTACAGGTGCTGGTCATAAAATTAGAATATCATGAAAAAGTAGATTGATTTCAGTAATTCCATTTAAAAAGTGAAACTTGTATATTATATTCATACATTACATACAAACTCATATATTTCAGATGTTTATTTTGTTTAATTTTGATGATTACAAATGACAACAAATGAAAATCTCAAATTCATCATATCAGAAAATTAGAATATTACTGAAGACCAATAAAAACAAAGGATTTATAGAAATGTTGGCCAACTGAAAAGTATGAACATGAAAAGTATGAGCATGTACAGCACTCAGTATTTAGTTGGGCCTCCTTTGGCCTGTATTACTGCAGCAATGCGGCGTGGCATGGAGTCGATCAGTCTGTGGCACTGCTCAGGTGTTATGATAGCCCAGGTTGCTCTAATAGTGGCTTTTAGCTCTTCTGAATTGTTGGGTCTGGTGTATTGCATCTTCTTCTTCACAATACCCCATAGATTTTCTATGGGGTTAAGGTCAGGAGAGTTTGCTGGCCAATTAAGAACAGGGATACCATGGTCCTTCAACCAGGTACTGGTAGCTTTGGCACTGTGTGCAGGTGCCAAGTCCTGTTGGAAAATGAAATCTGCATCTCCAAAAAGTTGGTCAGCTGCAGGAAGCATGAAGTGCTCTAAAACTTCCTGGTATGTGGCTGCGTTGACCCTGGACCTCAGAAAACACAATGGACCAACACCAGCAGATGACATGGCACCCCAAACCATCACTTACTGTGGAAACTTTACACTGGACTTCAAGCAACGTGGATGAAGTGCCTCTCTTCTTTTCCTCCAGACTCTGGGACCTTGATTTCCAAAGGAAATGCAAAATTTACTTTCATCAGAGAACATGACTTTGGACCACTCACCAGCAGTCCAGTCCTGTTTCTCTTTAGCCCAGGCAAGACGCTTCTGACGCTGTCTGTGGTTCAAGAGTGGCTTGACACAAGGAATGCGACAGCAGAAACCCATGTCTTTCATACGTCTGTGTGTGGTGGTTCTTGAAGCACTCACTCCAGCTGCAGTCCACTCTTTGTGAATCTCCCCCACATTTTTGAAGGGGTTTTGTTTCACAATCCTCTCCAGGGTGCGGTTATCTCTCTTGCTTGTACACTTTTTTCGACCACATCTTTTCCTTCCCTTCGCCTCTCTATTAATGTGCTTGGACACTGAGCTCTGTGAACAGCCAGCCTCTTTAGCGATGACCTTTTGTGTCTTGCCCTCCTTGTGCAAGGTGTCGATGGTCGTCTTTTGGACAACTGTCAAGTCAGCAGTCTTCCCCATGATTGTGTAGCCTATAGAACTAGACTGAAAGACCATTTAAAGGCTTTTGCAGGTGGTTTGAGTTAATTAGCTGATTAGAGTGTGGCACCAGGGGCCATCAATTTTGAACCTTTTCACAATATTCTAATTTTCTGATATGATGAATTTGAGATTTTCATTTGTTGTCATTTGTAATCATCAAAATTAAACAAAATAAACATTTGAAATATATGAGTTTGTATGTAATGTATGAATATAATATACAAGTTTCACTTTTTAAATGGAATTACTGAAATCAATCTACTTTTTCATGATATTCTAATTTTATGACCAGCACCTGTACATTGGAGCAGAACCGAGCTGTCAGCACCGCGGTGAAGTTGGTTTGAAGTTGGATATTGGATATTCAAGCTCCTTGGAGTCAGCGGGATATACAGTAGCAAACGGTTGATCCGACTGAGTCACTCCGATGTCGGCCATCGTCCCTCAGCTGCTCCCTCCTCCCACACGCGGTGCTGCAGTTAGGGACCGTCAACAAATCTTTGAACCAAGCAATCTTGAGAAATAAAAATCAATAAATTCCTTATCTTATGACCAGCTAAGACCAAACTAATATAAAATAACGCCAATAGATAACATCTGTAAGGCACACTTGCTTTTATGCAATTTTAGGCTATTTTCAATTTTTAAGATATTTTTAAATACAAAAGTTTGGACTTTTCTTCAATAGCTTCCAGGTCGTGTGACTTACTGACTCAAATTCTTTGTGAAATTGTTTTACTACATTAGCCTGATGAGACACACACATTTTTATTCAATTTTAAGCCTTTGTATATTTTTAAAAATGTTTTATTGCAAAATAATTGATATTTCTTCAATGGTTCCAGGTCATGTGACCCATGTGACTCCAAATCTATGTCAAATTGTTCTACTACTTTAGCCAGATGGGGCACACCCATCTTTAGTCAGTGGCCCAGCAGCCAGCCCATACATCCAAAATAATGACAAAGATATATGACTGTATACTAGGAGCAAAGTGTTAAATTACCAGTCCAATAATAAAGTTGAGAAAAGAGAATCGGTTTTACATCCAGCTCGTTTCAGACTGTGCAAAAATCAAACTCCTTTCAAAGATCAACTCTTATTTTTACTTGTGCACGATCCCTTTCATGTTTCCCCTGTTTTTCAGCCTCAGAAAGTTTAAAGTTTTCCCTTGCCTAAGCCATGACCAGTAGTCGAGCAGGCAGAAAAATAGTAGAGCAAAAGCCTCAGCTCCATGACTGTCATGGTCTTGGTTCTGTTAAGTTTTCTGTTTCACTTTGATCCAATTTTTTCTTTGTTTTCTAGTTTTGTTGGTTTAATTCCTATTTTGTAGGGTTTTTCTGGTCTTATTTGAGTTCTTAGGTTTTTCTTGCTTGCCCTCTGTTGCCCTTTTGTGTTGGTCTCCTTGTCCCTAGCTCCCTTCTAGAAGCCTCTGTTCACACCCGCTCCTAATCAGCTCGTTAGTCCTGTCTTTGTTTAGTCTCCAATATATATATACTCTCCCGGTGCAGTTCCTCAGTGCTGGTTCCTCGTCCTTTTCTGGCTCCCCACGCGAGTTTTCTCCTAAAGTTGTTTGGTTTTGATTTTATGTATTTCGTACCTTGTGTTTTGTATTTTTTGCCTCATTTATTTAATTAAATCTTCAATGGGTCCTCAAAACCTAAACCAAACCCTGATATAAGAGCCTGAAACCGTAAATGATACGTTTTTCCAGGTTACATGACCTGGCCAATGATGGTGCGTTACCCTAAATGTAAGTTGGGAGGAATTTCAAGAGGGGAGCCCCTCTTCCTCATCATTAATAGTGTCAAGCGCTGTATATTGGCCTGAGGAATGATTTAAAATAACTCATATGTGTCAACTCTTTAAGTCACAAAGCTTGCATTTTGCATTTAAATTTGTGTCATAAAACAATAAAAAACTATAAATTTTTTGCAATACTAATATTGACGAGGTTCTACATTATCATTCTGTAGTCACTGTGAAGTTTTAAAAAGCTTCCTGGTTAAGGAGTTGGGAGTTGACTTGAGCAAAGCCGTTCAGCATGTAATGAAGCAGCGTAAAGTCTGGAACAGACGTAGTGAGAATTACAGCCTTTTAGTTACATACTGTAGCATGTAGGCATAGTTGACACCTGGAAAGTAGGGAACTGGTAAGGTCAAAATGTAAGAAAAAACACTGAGCATTGTCTTACACTTCTTGCTACTGTAAGTCTTGTATATTTTTTTATATATCCTTTCACAAGCAGAACTATTTTAATGTTTTGCTGAAGTGTAAAGAGGTTGGAAATATAAAACAATGCTTTTTCTGTTTAATATTTCGGCCACATTTTACCCCTTCTTCACTGTTTGTGCTTTAATTAACAACTGATCCAGATAATCCAAATAATCAGTTTAAATATACTTGATTAAATGAAAAGTGTTTTTGGACACACGTATTGTCATGTAGTAATTCAAAGGGTTTTTTTTTTTTTAGAAACAAACATTTTTACAGTAAGTCTTCATTAATGGTAAATTGATTTTCCTTGTCAGACTAAAGTCCATAAGCTACCTGTGCTCTGCATGTTTCTTTATGTCTTCAATGAGTGCTTCCATGCTGTTTCTCTGTCCTCCGCTGACCCCTTGCTGTTCCTCTGTCATGCTGCTCGCTCACTCATCCGCTGAATCTTCAACCCTCTTCTCTTTGCTCATTCGCTCACATCAAACTTGTCATTCTGCCCTGAGCGCTCGGACACACTCATGGGAGCTGCCTGACCCAGATCTGTCTCCTCCTTTGCCCAGCTGACCAAACACACCCGGCCACAGACGCACTTGACATTTGGGTTGCTGACAAGACATCAGGTGAGGACGGAGGAGCTCAGGTGACAAGGAGAAGCAGTGAACCTTTACTGCGATACTGCCCCAGTGAACCTTTGAACACAACACACACATAAATCGAACTCATACGCACATCTCCTCACTGAATTGGCCTGCCAAGCAAGCAGGAATAGAGGTGGTTGCTTTTCAGCTCTCAAAAGTAGTGGGTGACTAAATGTTCAGGTTATGGTCTAAAGTCGAACATACACTGTACGATTTTTTGCCTTTTAGGGCCCACTTTCCAGTTATGGGAGACTTTTATCGGGCCGACTTTCACCCCCTGTACACTACACCATGCGTCGTGTAGTGTACAGGGGGTAACAAGGGGCGACCAGCCTCCCATGACCACCTCCCAATCAGGAATAGTGAGGTTGGGAGAAAATCATGTTTGAAATTCATGCTGCCCTCGTGAGGTGGTCATGGGCAAAACCTGCTGTTGAAGCCGAGCTACGAGCGTCTATGAGCTAATTTACCAGGACTTTGTGCATGTCATGGTTTTGGTTTTGTTCAAGTTTTATTTTGAGTTTTCATTGGTCTTATTTCAAGTCTTGTGTTCTAGGAATTTTTGATTGTATTTGAGTTCTTAGATATTTCCTGTTTATCCTCTTGTGTGGGTCTCCTTTTCCCTAGCTCCCTTCTTGCCTCTGTTCACACCTGCTACCAATCTGCTAATTAGCCTGGTCTTTGTTTCTCTCTCCCATATAATCTCCAGGTTTGACAGGACCAAATACAGACAAAAGCTTGAGGTGGTTACTTGAATGTTTTAATGACAAAAGTTTAACAGAAGCAAAAATCTAAAGCTAAAATACAAATTCACAAAAAATCCAAAAATGCTCAAAACCAAGAATGCTCACAACCAGAAGTGGACAAAGTAATGACGACAAACCAGCAAAGAGTAACTAAACAAAGTGACTAAAGATTAATAGTCTAATGAAACCATATAAATAAAAAGTGTAAGGATGAAATCAAGATTACATCTTCTTCATTTCAAAAATTGAAAATACAAAACATACAAGGATCAGTCGGATGTATTGTTCCTCTCTTCACACACACACATTAATTCCAATATTCTGGTGTGTAATGTAGCAAATGGGTCTTAAGTTCACTATAAATAACCAAAAACAAGCAGTTATAGTATAGATTACTTGTATCCATTGAATTTGTTTTAAGGATGATCAATTCAGTGAAACTGAAAACAGCTATTTTCCAGGCAGTTTGGGTTAATTACATTTCTGTAGTGACTTTTTTCGAGATTTTGCTTGACATTTTGGAAAACTTCCACACTGGGCACATTTCAACACACAGACAGCATGCATACCCTCATGTTGTTAAGTGTCTGCAGCAGGATGCTGCATATCTTTTATAAAAACTGTTGTGGAGAGCGTTATTCCTTCTGCCATTATCTGCTGGGTAAAATAGCAAATGCTGAGCAAATGGCATCACAGTAAATTACTTAAAATACTTAAGCTAAAAACGAAGGTTGGTTCTGTTTTGGTAACTTTGGTATTAATGGATTATATCCTATTTGAATAGGATTCACTTTTTTTTTTTGATAACAGATAATTGTCAGATTTCAATTTTTCATTCATCTACAATCATTGCTTTCATTTTAGTACCTATAGATTTTTGTAAGCAAACATTTTTCTTCCATTCCCTTTAAAACCGTTTTTAGTTTCTTTTCAGAAAAGCTTCAATGAGCTCATATAAAATATAAAAAGAAATTCTGGCCCACAGACTAACCTGCAGCCGGTGAAAACGTCAATCTTTGTCAGTCCACAGCTCAAGAATGGCACCCCATGCAACCCATTAAAACCAATTTGGTCCGACTGCCACAGCTCAGAGGTCCGTGACCAGTCAACCCATGGTGAATTAATGATGGATTTTCAAACTTTGGTGGTTCCACTTGATTGCTGGGTTTTATTTCCTGTACCTACAGTGTCATTTATTATTATGTACTGAAAAGGGAGCTTAGTGAGGGATCATTTTTGCAGATTCAATCCAGTCATTTTATTTTTATTATTTCTGTTTTAGTTTATCTATAAAAAAGTTTCTTGAGGAATAACCTTCCCTTTGGCTCTGCTTAAAAAAATATTTTCAGCATCCCTTATCTATCTGATACCCTTATCAGGTATCAGCTGGTTTTCTGAAAAGTATGTTGAAATTGTTCACAGTTTGTGATTTATTACAGTTATTACAGACTTATTACAATTTTAAAGTGGATGGAATTGATGTGTTTTCGTTCTGCTTTTACATTTTATAAAAACAAAATTAGAACTGCGGCAGATCTGTTATAGTTCTTTGTCAGCAAACGTTTTCTTCTTTCCAGTCTTTAAAGTTTTGTAAAGTGTGCCACTACTCATTTTTGTTTTTAACAATTTATCCAACCTGAGCACTGAATCTTTGCTGCTCATCCAGAAATATCATAGGCATTCTTTGTGCTTCTCTAAGTAATGCCCTGGTTGTCTGTGTTGTGGATGTTCATCTCAATGTGTTTAAAACTCTCTTAATGACCTGTTTGTTGTCTCCATTGGTCTAAATGATGTTGTATGTTAAGTAATGTTAACTAACAAACATCAGATGCACTCAGAAAATTGCTAAATTTATAATATAATTAAATTGCTAAAGACTAAAATGTGATTTTTTTATAGTGGTATTTTATGTTTAAGGTCAAAACCCATCATATTTTGCACTTAGAGTATGCTTACCTTGCAAGCCAGTGAGATGTGTCAAATCACAAACTCTTGAAAATGCATCTTGCTAGAAGCTAAGAGATGCATTAGCCTTGATACAGAAATGTTTTAAACCCGGGGTAACCAATTAAAAATCAGTGGGGTCGGAATAAAAAAAATCATCAACCAGTAAAGGTCCGGAGACATTTTTAATTATAATCTGTTCCTTTAAACAAAATTTAAAACTAAAATAAAATTGGGTTTTTAATGCCTCCATCTTATAGGTTGAATTTTTAAATAATAAGAAAATTTTTCCATTTGAAAATCGAAAGTGTTTTTGAAGTAGAGAACAACAGTCGTTTAGTTTGATATATAGACATTTTCCTGATTCACATATTTTATAAAACACCTTAACTGACCGTTTTCCATTTGTTTTTGTTTTTTCTTTCTTTTTTCTGTCTTAATGTTCGCAGTGGGCTTTAGGCTGCCCTGCAAGGCTTTAAACCTGGGTTTGAATGGAGACAAAGCCATTCTCAAGCACATATCTAGGTGCTCATTTTGGGCCTGGATCTATATTTATGTTTTGATTATGTTCATGGTGGAGAATCCTGCTTCACAGCAGCAGGTTGAGCCAAACATCCTCAAAATGTGCAGGGTCATCTTTGAGCACGCCATTTCACTTTTCTGTCACTAGTTCACCGCAGTTCTTCCAACAGTCCTCACTTTCTCTGCTTTCTTTTTCTCATTGTCTTCTCCTTCTTTCCCATCACCCGGCTTGCCACAGGTTTGCCTGCTGTGTCTAAAAGTAGCAGCAGCAGCAACCCAGACTGACAGCAGCTCATTGGCTAATGTGTATCACATGTAGCCTGGTACCTGACGCTCCAGAGGGCTTTACCATATTAACAGGAGAAGCGGCGCAAGGGAAATTAGACACTGTCGTCCGACAACATGCAGTAATTTATAAATGTTTTAAATCCGGTTGGGTCCAGATAAGCCAGCAGGTGGGTTCGGATCAGGACCTCGGTCCACTAATCCATGACCTCTGTTTTAAACAATAGAATGCAGGGACGTGTATGACATCAACCAGAAGCGGAAGGCTGGGGCACAGCAAACGTGCCTGTGCCGTTTTAGCTGAAATATCCTCTATTTTGCAGCCGAAGCTGCATCAGTTCGAACATGTGGAGAGTCTAAGCTTTCCAAGGATGTCTTACATGTCTATTGGTAAACATTTTACCGGTGTAATTTTCATGTATTCAGTTAACGGGTTTTGAGAGGATAAACCTTTAAAATGCTACAACCTGTCAACTGAATATTGGGTCTCAGATTCTGTTGAGGCATTTAACTCAGTTGTGACAGTCCAAAATTCAAGTCACTATTTCTGTCATGGAATAAACCATCCCTTTGAACAGGTATAGTGCACAAAGTGGAGACAAATAACCCACGATTGCATTTAGCTGGCTCACAGATGGGGTTTTTTGTGTTTTTTTCTTTTGTGTGTGTGTTGTGTTCTATTGTGAATGAAGTGACTGAAAGGTAGAGTTGGATGACCCAGGTCCAGAAAGTAAAAGGCCTGTACAATGATCGGTTTTATCCATTTGAATTTCTGGCTCCACAATGCAACCTAATCACCAGTGATGGGCAGTAGCGCCGCTACATGTAGCGAAGCTATTAGTTTAACTACATTTTCCAGTAGCTTGACCGTAGCGTCGCTGCTTTATTTATCAAGTAACTTTCCTGTAGCGACGTTATTGTTTTGATCAAGTAGCGACGTAGCGTCCACAAACGCTACAAAATCCAGGGCAAAACTAAGAAATGAAACCAGGTTTTCTATTTCTAAACAACAATCAGCCACAAAACTACTGTAAATAGCAGTTTCAGCTGACGCTCTTATAAGTGGCGTAGTAGCACAGGCACACTCAGTAGGGTTAAACAAGCGCACCCTTTCCGAGGCTGTCGTTCTATTGGCTGGACGACGTTGCTAGGCAACGATCCAACCTCAGTCTCAGAGAGCAAAACAAATCCGCAAGCAGAGCCTACGGGTTTGCGAACGTAACAGAGCGCGGTTTGTGCGCGAAGAGAAGGAGGCAAGCGAGAGGAGAAAATATCTGTGCAAGAAGCATTAAATCTGAGATAAGAAACAAAGATTTGAGAGAGAAGAGAAAATATTTGAGAGAGAGCGCATGTTTTGAGTGTGAGCATTATAAGTTTTGAGAGCAAGAAGATGAAATTCTTTTCTCTAATTGAAGTTATGTGCTCTTGCATTATGGCAGGATAATTCTCCCATATCTATGTGCCACTATACTCTAATTAGAGAGCAGTAGTCAAACTTAGATATTGTATTTTCATGGCCTAGTTTACCTGACAGAATGTTTACATAAATCTGTTTTTAGGCTGTGCACAGATAAGATTTTTTATGGAGGAACAGCTCTACCGTATATAAAATAAATACATAAATAAATAAATGCTCAATAAATAAATAAATAAGCATTCAATTAATTGCCTCCAAAAATAAAATGAATAAATATGTAGGTAGAAATTAGATTATATGGTGAGACATATATATATGTATCTCTTAATTAGCTTCTTTATTTTTTCACCTTCTTTTGTAAACAGTTTTGTTTGTTACTTGAATCAACTGTTTAATTGAGATCTTTTGTAGGGTTTTGTTTTCCCTAGAGATGTCCATTGAATGCAAACTCATAGCCATGTCTCGGTGTGTAGAACACTACACAGTACCTTTAATTTGGTTCTAATAACAGCAGATTGTTTACTAGTTTGTCTACTAGTAATTACTTTAGTTTTTATTTTAATATGCTGATCGTAAAGCAATGTTTACACTGTGTTATGTCATTGGCTGATCTTTAATAAATATTTTAACCAGTGCATCAGACTCATTTGGAATTGACATTAGGTTGGTACAACGTTAAGTAGCTTCTGATGTAGTTAAGCTACTTTTAACACATTAGTGTAACTTAGCTTGCTATAATTCTTAAGGTGGTAGCTTTGGTGTAGTGAAGCTTAATTTATTGTTGAGTAACTGATAGCTTAGCTCACTACACTGGACAAGTAGCTTGCCCAACACTGCTAATCACTTGAGGGGCTAATTGGTTGAGGGAAAAGAATGAAGGAAAATAAGGCAGAGTTTTCGCTTTATGGACCTGAATTATCCCCCTCTGCTGGAAGGTTATTGATTACTTGATACTGAAATAAAGTATTGCCAAAAATGTGTTGTTTTTGGTCAGGAAAGCAAACCAGAGAAAGCCTTATAAACCTAGGCGACTTGTTACGATGTTCCATTTGTGAGGAACTGCTTAGGGCCGCGGTTCTCAAAGTGTGTGGCGCGACCCACTGGTGGGGAATTGAGACGTGACAGGTGGGGCGCGCCAAGTTCCGGTGTGTGTGTGTATGTGTGTGTGTGTGTGTGTGTGTGACTATAACGTGTGAGAGCAAACTGTCCTTATAGCTGTATGTTGCCGCTTTTTAGACTAATCAAACCCACAAAGTAATCATTACTAGCCTACATGCAGTCTAATTAAAAGAACATTAGATATGAGAAAAATTTCACCTGGAACTGAAGTGCCAAAATGATGATTGACGTGACGTCGGCATATTATTTGTAACGGAATAAACTTTCGCGCCCCAGTGTTGCCAACTCAGCGACTTTGTCGCCATATTTCAGACCCCTCCAGCGACTCTTTTTCAAAAAAGCGACTAGCGACAAATCTAGCGACTTTTGGAGAACATACTCCGTCAGCGCTCCGCTCCGCTCCGCCCCGCTGCGCTCCAGACCGCCTGCTCAAAGCAAAGCCTACAGCCGCTGCTGTCCCCTCCGCTCCGCTCTGAGTTCCTTGGAGATCGTAGAGGGCATGCGCCAGATGAACCAGGGTTTCCGCGGATCATTAAAAATAATTACAATTCATAATTCTTTTTTTAATCAAGCCCTTAATTGGCACTAAAATTAATTAAATATGTTTATCGTTGCATTTATGATTCTTTAATAAAAATGCTTCTAAAAACAATTTCGTCAGATATATTATATCGCTATTAATTTGCGTGGAACTGTTTATAAAGCCGTATGTTCGGAAAGGAAGATCGAGGCGGAGAAAAAGCTAGAGAATATATATACGTATATATATGTGTGTGTGTGTGTTTTTACATACATACAGGAGTCATGGAACTGTGCTTACAGCTCCATATTTCATGTACACTAATAACTTGTGTACATGGTTCTTGTTAATGGCATTAAAATCATTTCAAATAGCATTAAAATAGCATTAAATTAGAGTCACTCATTCCTGTATGAACCCTGTGAGCGCTTAATTTAATATGACATATTTAAAAAATCCCACCATCATCCAGCATATATTCAGTTTCTGCCCAAATATATATATATATATATATATATATATATTTTTTTTTTGTAGATTTTTGTAACAGAGATAAGGATAATTCAAAACTGCTTTTTTTTTTAATGAACTTGTTCTCTACAACTCAGCATCTCTTTTCATTCATGTAATAAGAAGTTTCTTTTGAATGGATTTGATTCAACTTTAAGTCCCTCGGCATAAAATAAATATTTTAATGGAGATGAGAAATCTGCTTCCTGGTTGGTGAATAACCAATAGTTTGGATCCAATCATTTAAATAAACGGTGTTATTTTTTTTATTTTTTTTATTTTTTAGATATTTATAAGAATTGTGCTATAATTTCTAGTCACCGATCTGTTGCTACTATATTTTAATTTGACGAACCGGAATTTGTCGAGGTTCTTTTTCCTGTTTGATGCGATTGCAATTGCGGATCTTGACCTGGCCGGACCGGAGCGGAGCAAAAAATAGCTCGGCTCCGTAATTTGTCGGTGACGGACGGAGAAGACGTACGTGGACGGAGACGTGCGGAGGAGTAGCGGTGGATGTGGAACAGCTCTCATTGATTTCCATGAAAGACAAGCGCTCCGCACGACGTACGTCAGCGGGGCGGAGCGGAGCGCTGACGGAGTATGTGGAATCTGGGGGTTACGGGAAAGCACGTATCGTTCCTTTTCTTGTCCTGCTGCCGTGGGGCGCCTCCTCCCTCCCAACCCCGTTCTCCCCCGCTATCGCAGGAGTCCCTCTCAGCGCTGCAGTCAGAGACACAGCATGTTTACCCTCAGCGTCCAGACTGCAAATGAAGCGCACATGCGCCGGGATTGACGGCGCAGGTTGATCATAAATAACTGAATTTGAAATATTTTATCTTAAATAAATAACGGCGTTTGATTCACACAGCCACATGTTCATGTTTCTAGTTTGGAGTGGAGAGGGAGTATCCACTCATCGGGCAGAGAGCTGTGTGCATTCTTCTTCCCTTTGCCACATCATATCTCTGTGAGATGGGCTTTTCAGCTGCTGCTTCACTGAAAACAAAGCATGACTTGAGAGTGGCAGTATCAAGCCTGCAACCCCGTTTTGAGAAACTGTGCAATGCAAAACAGGCTCATTGCAGCCACTAATGCAGGGATAAATACAGGTGCTGGTCATAAAATTAGAATATCATGAAAAAGTAGATTGATTTCAGTAATTCCATTTAAAAAGTGAAACTTGTATATTATATTCATACATTACATACAAACTCATATATTTCAGATGTTTATTTTGTTTAATTTTGATGATTACAAATGACAACAAATGAAAATCTCAAATTCATCATATCAGAAAATTAGAATATTGTGAAAAGGTTCAAAATTGATGGCCCCTGGTGCCACACTCTAATCAGCTAATTAACTCAAAACACCTGCAAAAGCCTTTAAATGGTCTTTCAGTCTAGTTCTATAGGCTACACAATCATGGGGAAGACTGCTGACTTGACAGTTGTCCAAAAGACGACCATCGACACCTTGCACAAGGAGGGCAAGACACAAAAGGTCATCGCTAAAGAGGCTGGCTGTTCACAGAGCTCAGTGTCCAAGCACATTAATAGAGAGGCGAAGGGAAGGAAAAGATGTGGTCGAAAAAAGTGTACAAGCAAGAGAGATAACCGCACCCTGGAGAGGATTGTGAAACAAAACCCATTCAAAAATGTGGGGGAGATTCACAAAGAGTGGACTGCAGCTGGAGTGAGTGCTTCAAGAACCACCACACACAGACGTATGAAAGACATGGGTTTCTGCTGTCGCATTCCTTGTGTCAAGCCACTCTTGAACCACAGACAGCGTCAGAAGCGTCTTGCCTGGGCTAAAGAGAAACAGGACTGGACTGCTGGTGAGTGGTCCAAAGTCATGTTCTCTGATGAAAGTAAATTTTGCATTTCCTTTGGAAATCAAGGTCCCAGAGTCTGGAGGAAAAGAAGAGAGGCACTTCATCCACGTTGCTTGAAGTCCAGTGTAAAGTTTCCACAGTCAGTGATGGTTTGGGGTGCCATGTCATCTGCTGGTGTTGGTCCATTGTGTTTTCTGAGGTCCAGGGTCAACGCAGCCACATACCAGGAAGTTTTAGAGCACTTCATGCTTCCTGCAGCTGACCAACTTTTTGGAGATGCAGATTTCATTTTCCAACAGGACTTGGCACCTGCACACAGTGCCAAAGCTACCAGTACCTGGTTGAAGGACCATGGTATCCCTGTTCTTAATTGGCCAGCAAACTCTCCTGACCTTAACCCCATAGAAAATCTATGGGGTATTGTGAAGAAGAAGATGCAATACACCAGACCCAACAATTCAGAAGAGCTAAAAGCCGCTATTAGAGCAACCTGGGCTATCATAACACCTGAGCAGTGCCACAGACTGATCGACTCCATGCCACGCCGCATTGCTGCAGTAATACAGGCCAAAGGAGGCCCAACTAAATACTGAGTGCTGTACATGCTCATACTTTTCATGTTCATACTTTTCAGTTGGCCAACATTTCTATAAATCCTTTGTTTTTATTGGTCTTCAGTAATATTCTAATTTTCTGATATGATGAATTTGAGATTTTCATTTGTTGTCATTTGTAATCATCAAAATTAAACAAAATAAACATCTGAAATATATGAGTTTGTATGTAATGTATGAATATAATATACAAGTTTCACTTTTTAAATGGAATTACTGAAATCAATCTACTTTTTCATGATATTCTAATTTTATGACCAGCACCTGTAGACCTGTCTTGCCTGTTGGATTTCACTTATTTTCTTTTATTAACAGATTGCAGAGTGGCACATTAATTTTTTCTATCTTTGAGCTTGATACAAATTTTGACACAGCTGCATTTTTATTTTCTTTATTTTTGAGCTTGCTGTTATTTGATGTAGATAGTTTGTATTTAGATACTACTTGTTACTTCAATAAAATTGGAACATTTTAAGATTGTTTCATATTTCATTAGCATTGTGTTGGGGCGATGGGGACAGGCGGGGCTTGAAAATTCCCCCTTGTCCAAAGTGGGGAATGACAGAAAAAGTTTGAGAACCACTGGCTTAGGGTGTTTGCAGGTACCACACTAGTTAAAAAGGAAACCAATGTATGTATATCTAATTAAAAACCTAATTACATCAAAGTTATAAAAGTAGATATGGAAATTAATTGATATTATGTGTTTTTGTCTGTAACTTTTAACTCGAAGTAAGGATGGGCTTTCTTTGTAGGAGCAGCTGCCAGCATGGAGCCTTGGGTAGAAGTTTCCTGGTAAAGATGATACGGTTCTAGCTTCCAAAGGGCTATGACACCCAAGCCAAGGGCCTGCTGTTTTCTTCTATTGTGTTAATGTGAATTTAACTGAATCATCTGAAGACTTTTTCAAAGATGTTTAGTTTTTGTTAGTATTTCTTGTCAATATAAACACTGCACTTTTCAACACTGCAATTTAGTGGCCAGGGAGAAGAACCTCCCCAAATACAACTGAGCATCAAGTGAAGTTTGTAGTATGAGTCCTCCTTCCATTTCCTGTCCAAATGATGAAATCTCTGTGGGAAACTTTTATTAAAGCTTTTTCAAGCGTTTTCATCAATGGGCGTTGGCATGGTATGGCTTAAACCTTCAACACTCATAATGAAACAGTGTTATGATTATTTGAACCTGATAATCAACATCCAAGAAAAACCAAGCTGGTTTAAGATTAACGCAGATCTGATTTCCACAAAAACTATGTTTAATTGACCAGCAAGTCAATTTTCATTTACCAACATCTATCTTTAACTCTCTTGCCGGCCTACTAGGATGTCGAATGACAAACAAGTTCATGTAACAGATTTTTAATGTAAGTTCAAGAGGCTTGGTCTGAGTTTTCTCATCATCAGGTGAATAATAATGTAAAGATTCACAAATAAGTACCACCTATTGACAACGCATACATTTTAAGAGCGAATGTATGAATGCACAAATGTTGTCATGCTTAAATCCTTGGTAGCGCCACCAAATTCTGAGGATAGTTTTTATTGCTCCTTGCAGCTTTATTTAAGCTTGTGCTGGTTGAGGTTCTCAGTTATCCAGGTCATAGTTATTCCAAAAAAGAAAATGGAAAACAATCCACCGGACTTTGTTTCCAAATGTGAAGACGTTTTGCTTTCCATCTAAGAAGCTTTTTCAATTCAAAATGTGAGGAATAGCGTAGAGTTTGATGTTTTATACAGTAGCCCAACAAAGACTTGTTTTTGTTTTGAAAACACGCATATTGGAACAGACAGGGGTCCACCCCTTTGGGATGGGGGTCATTTGCCTTTTTTTGTCAGCCTGCAATGCCTCATACCCGTCTAAGTGTCTGAAAGGTCGCTCGTTAAAGGGCATTTTTGACCTGGCATAATTGAGCTTGTCTTTTAACAAGTCTCCTCCTTTGCTCTACGGTTGGACCTTGAAAATAAAATGAAATTTCTGAACTTGCAAATTAAATTAACATAAAATAATGTATGGAAATTAAAGAAGAACCAAGTTGTAATTAACCTTGATCAACATAACAATTTAATGTCTTAGCCTCCAGTGAGCATTTACCCGCAACATTTAGCACCCCTTTTTTCTTGCTATTGCAGCCACGTGACGTGCATATTTAACCCTGACTGAGTGTAATGAATATTTGATGGAATATATGATCAAACCAAATGTAAATGTGTTTCCATTCCATGCATGCTCTATATGTTTGTGCAGAAGGGTATACCGTGTGATGAAATGTTGGGGAATCTTGATATGTGGGTGGATGGCCTTCATGCCATCACACCCGAGCGCTGAGTCTATCTGCCGGTCTGCTCAGCGGTGAATTAGCATCACATTAAGCCGCTGGGAGTCTCATTCATAGCTATGACAATCTATTCTCAGAGGTGCATGCTCCTTTATCTGTTGTGGCCTATATGTGCGTGCGTGTCTGCCTGCTATAATAAGCCTCTGTCTCTACTCCCTCCCGCCAGCCTTCCAGTTCCACTTCTCCGAAAAAATGCAGGTGGAGGAGGAAGTGACCTATATAGGCTGCATGTCTCTCTCTGTAGTCTGCTCTAGCTTCCTGCATCTCAAAAATGTGTGTGTGCGTGAGAGAAAGAGAAAGTGGAAAGAGTGCATGAATAATTCAGCAGATGCCTGAACACGACCGCCTTCAATAAAACCATCCCCCTTAATGAGTCTTAATGACAGCCACGGCGTTCAGACAATCAAAGAGTGTGTGTGTGTGTAAAGGCAGTGCGTGGGTGGGTATAGCATGAGGGAACATTGATGCCTGAATAAGGGTGCGCATGTGTTGCAGTGGTTTGCGCAGCTACAGAGCTGCATGCTGCCTTTGCCCCAGGCTCTGCCAAGGTTGCCCTGGGTAATACTACCTGAGACTTTGAAAAGAACATGAAAGCCGACTGCTCAGCAGGGGAGGTGAGAGGAGAAGCTTGCTTGGGTGGAGCAGTTGAGGAGAAGAGCAGCAGCAGCATCCTCATCTCCCTCTGGCTCTTCAGGGTGTGTGTGTGGGTTTCTACTCCAGAATTACTTCATCCTTCCTCTTCCTCATGGTGTTTACAGCATCAGTTTTTCTTCACTCGCCCCTTTTTTGACCACCTTATGCTGAGTAGAGCCAAAACCAAGCTTTGCATTTTTGTTGTTGTTGTTGTTTGCAATGAGTCAAACAAATACTTGAGGAAAAACAGGTTAATTTGAAAAACTGAATATTATGAAATATTTAAATGTTTTTTTTAAGTCATCTCTGAAAGGTGAGTTAGTATAAAGTCAATACATTTGGCGTTAATTATTTCAAACTTATTTCTTTTAACCCTTTAAAGCCCGATCCAAGAATAAAACAAAACAGAAAATAACTTTTTTTTGGTGTGAAGTCCTTATTTGGCTTTTTTAACAAAATATGTAAAAAGAAAAAACAGAAATACATTTTTGATATTAATCATTTATTACTATGAGATAATTCAAGATTATTTTTTTGTGTAGTCTTCTGCCCTCTGTTATCAGGTATATCTGATTGTGTACAATAGGATTTTGAGCAAAGTTTTTACCATTAAATTATGCAAAAGGTGTCAGACGCAAAACATTTCAGAAACCGTATGTATCAAATATGATACATTTGGCATTAAAGGGTTAACTGTGTGTCTATACAGTCATGGAGAAATGACAAAAGTCCAGAGGACAAGATATAAAAGAGCATTACTAAATTATAAAGTATTGATAGAAAGTTGAGTGAAAGGAAAAGTTTTGTTAGGAAAACACAGACATCTGTGTTCTTTCAAGAATTTGGGTAGCTTCAAATTAGTTGAATAAGTTTGGAGTTAGAGCATTAAGAGAGACCATGCACAGACAAATCCTATTCTAAACCAAATGTAATGCCACAAATGGCCTAACTGAGATAAAGAAAAAGGTAAATGGACTGTTATCCAGTTCTGGATAAGATAAGATAAAATCCTCATTCCTGAAGTCTAGAGGGAAGTTCTTACAGCTGGTGGTGGTTTGCGGTTCCACGCTCTCACTGTGCTTTCTGACGCCCACACTCAGTGCTGCTATAGACCTAATAGGTTTTGACATTTGTTTGATTGGAAAAAAATTGAATATTTCTGATTCTATTTTCCCACTGGACTTGGCATCTACCCACACAGTCAAATGTACCAAAAGCTGGTTCAGTGACCATGGTGTTTCTGAAAATGGCCAATGCCCTGTGGGCCTGGTACCGAGGCATTTGCTTGCTGCTTTACTTCTTTTAGTGTTAAGAGACTTACAGATGCAGAGTTACTGTTTTTTTCTGATTGTTATGCAATACTTTACTTAATGATATATTTACATGCAGATATGTGTTTGACCTGGAGCTGAATTTATTTAGTACTTAAAAATACTGTACTTTGAATAACATTTGTTTTGTATTTATTTCATATGTGTGCAAAGAACACTGATCTTGCTTAATCACACTGTCATCTTTTGGGTCTTTCAAAGTTTTTTGGTTCAATATTGAATAATATAAATTCATACAATGCCACAACATTAACAAAGTATCCAGTAGGTAAATCAGTATGAAACGAAAAGAAAAACATCTATTAAAAATGTTGGAGTGATTAAATATGAAACAATAAAAAGGGTTACAGTGGAAATCCGTAACAAAAAACTCTACTTGCAAAAAATATACAAACACGAAATAAAGACTTCTAGAATAATGTCCAACAGAAAATAAGTGGGTTAAAAATAAATCAGCGTACTGTAAAAGCAAGAAGAAAAAAATTAATAAAAGTGCAAGATAAAATATATATTTTTACAAGAATAATTTATCAAATGTATAAGGAAGTGACCTAAAGAGGTTGCATCTCTCTCTCTGTAGTTTGCTCCAGATGTATTCTATATATCTTCTTTTTATTATTTTGTGGCATTTAATGGCGCACAAATTCATATTATTAGCTACTTTTTCAAGCAATGTTATGTTATTAAGTCCTTCATTTATTTTTGTATGTATTTTTAATTATGGCAGGATTGGTCTATAATAGGTGAGCACTTGATACAATATATGGTTAAAGTTTCAACAAAAAATGACAAAATATGTCAACATTTTGCTTTAATTAAATCCTGCCTTATGTCCTATACCTAATAATAGAAATTGTTTTGTCATAATAAGCTAATTAATGGCATTTGAGAGTGTTTAAGAATAATTCATCAACCAGTGACAAAAACAAAAGTTTGCTGCCAGACAAACAATCCTGTCAATCAAATCTACAGACAGTTCTATAAACTTCAAGGTATACTGTATATCACCTTAGGATATATATATATATATATATATATATATATATATATATATATATATATATATATATATATATATATATATATATATATATATATATATATATATATATATATATATACACTATATTGCCAAAAGTATTTGCTCACCCATCCAAATTATTGGAATCAGGTGTTCCAATCACTTCCATGGCCACAGGTGTATAAATTCAAGCACCTAGGCATGCAGACTGTTTTTACAAACATTTGTGAAAGAATGGGTCGCTCTCAGGAGCTCAGTGAATTCCAGCGTGGAACTGTGATAGGATGCCACCTGTGCAACAAATCCAGTCGTGAAATTTCCTCGCTCCTAAATATTCCACAGTCAACTGTCAGCTGTATTATAAGAAAATGGAAGTGTTTGGGAACGACAGCAACTCAGCCACGAAGTGGTAGGCCACGTAAACTGACGGAGCGGGGTCAGCGGATGCTGACGCGCATAGTGCGAAGAGGTCGCCAACTTTCTGCAGAGTCAATCACTACAGACCTCCAAACTTCATGTGGCCTTCAGATTAGCTCAAGAACAGTGCGCAGAGAGCTTCATGGAATGGGTTTCCATGGTCGAGCAGCTGCATCCAAGCCATACATCACCAAGTGCAATGCAAAGCGTCGGATGCGGTGGTGTAAAGCACGCCGCCACTGGACTCTAGAGCAGTGGAGACGCGTTCTCTGGAGTGACGAATCGCGCTTCTCCATCTGGCAATCTGATGGACGGGTCTGGGTTTGGCGGTTGCCAGGAGAACGGTACTTGTCTGACTGCATTGTGCCAAGTGTAAAGTTTGGTGGAGGGGGGATTATGGTGTGAGGTTGTTTTTCAGGAGCTGGGCTTGGCCCCTTAGTTCCAGTGAAAGGAACTCTGAATGCTTCAGCATACCAAGACATTTTGGACAATTCCATGCTCCCAACTTTGTGGGAACAGTTTGGAGCTGGCCCCTTCCTCTTCCAACATGACTGTGCACCAGTGCACAAAGCAAGGTCCATAAAGACATGGATGACAGAGTCTGGTGTGGATGAACTTGACTGGCCTGCACAGAGTCCTGACCTCAACCCGATAGAACACCTTTGGGATGAATTAGAGCGGAGACTGAGAGCCAGGCCTTCTCGTCCAACATCAGTGTGCGACCTCACAAATGCGCTTCTGGAAGAATGGTCAAAAATTCCCATAAACACACTCCTAAACCTTGTGGACAGCCTTCCCAGAAGAGTTGAAGCTGTTCTAGCTGCAAAGGGTGGACCGACGTCATATTGAACCCTATGGATTAGGAACGGGATGTCACTTAAGCTCATATGTGAGTCAAGGCAGGTGAGCAAATACTTTTGGCAATATAGTGTATATATATATATATATATATATATATATATATACACTCCTGTCCAACTGCTCGATAACACTTAATTTCTAAGCAGCCAATCACATGGCGGCAACTCAGTGCATTTAGGCATGTAGACATGGTCAAGACAATCTCCTGCAGTTGAAACTGATCATCAGTATGGGGAAGAAAGGTGATTTGAGTGACTTTGAACGTGGCATGATTGTTGGTGCCAGAAGGGCTGGTCTGAGTATTTCAGAAACTGCTGATCTACTGGGATTTTCACGCACAACCATCTCTAGGGTTTACAGAGAATGGTCCGAAAAAGAAAAAACATCCAGTGAGCGGCAGTTCTGTGGGCGGAAATGCCTTGATGATGCCAGAGGTCAGAGGAGAATGGCCAGACTGGTTCGAGCTGATAGAAGGGCAACAGTGACTCAAATAACCACCCGTTACAACCAAGGTGGGCAGAAGAGCATCTCTGAACTCACAGTACGTCGAACTTTGAGGCAGATGGGCTACAGCAGCAGAAGACCACACCGGGTGCCACTCCTTTCAGCTAAGAACAGGAAACTGAGGCTACAATTTGCACAAGCTCATCGAAATTGGACATTGGAAAAACGTTGCCTGGTCTGATGAGTCTCAATTTCTGCTGCGACATTCGGATGGTAGGGTCAGAATTTGGCGTCTACAACATGAAAGCATGGATCCATCCTGCCTTGTATCAACGGTTCAGGCTGGTGGTGGTGGTGTCATGGTGTGGGGAATATTTTCTTGGCACTCTTTGGGCCCCTTGGTACCAATTGAGCATCGTTGCCACGCCACAGCCTACCTATATATATATATATATATATATATATATATATATATATATATATATATATATATATATATATATATATATATATATATATATATATATATATATATATATATATATATATATATATAAAATCTTGGGGGCTGGTGTAACTGTCGGTAGCACTGTTCCCTTGCAGCAAGAAACTTCTGGGTTTGATTCCAGACCCAGGGTCTTTCTGCATGGAGTTTGCATGTTCTCCCTGAGCATGCGAGGGTTCTCTCCGGGTACTCCGGCTCTCTCCCACAGTCCAAAAACATGACTGTTAGGTTAATTGGTTTCTCTACATTGCCCTTCGGTGTGAACTTGTGCGTCGATGGTTAGTCCAAAAAAGTTAAAAAACAATCCACTGGACTTTGTTTCCAAGTTTAAAGACGTTTCGCTTCCCACCCAGGAAGATTTTTCTATTCAAAATTAACGTTGAGTTTCAGGCTTTATAGAGTGGACCAAAAACAAAGCCTTGTTTTGGCTTAGAAACATCCAAATTGAACTGGACGAACGGCTCTGCCCCTTAGGAATGGGCAGTCGTTTGGGTTCTTTGTTAGCCTGCAATACCCGATACTGGTATATGCCTCTGAAAGAGGGGTTTGGGGGATGGTTGTGTGTCTCTGTGTTGCCCTGCGCCTCTCACCCATAGACTGTCGGAGATCAACAATGGCCCCACCGTGACCCTGAGAAGGACAAAGCGGGAGAAAATGGATGTTAACAGAAGTAGAAAAGTGAAAGAAAATATTTAACCCTTATCAGTGGATTATTATTAAAGAACTGGTACAAAATAAATTCAAACAAATAAAAAAAATTGTAATTAACTTAGGATTTTTTGGTCTTCTAGCTGCTCTGTTTTCATAGAAAGGCAAAGCAGCAGTCTGATATAAAAATCAGCTCTAATCATGAACACATTTTCTCCTAAAATATCACTTCCTGCCCCCTGACCTTGCATTTTGTGTCTCTTGATCTGTCTGAAGCAGATGTTGCTTCACCATCCATTGTGTTGCACAAAGCCACAGATGATCCTGTTGACATCAACCCGGCTGCAGATTGAAGGAAACACAGCTGGCAAACTCGTGCCGCAGCCCAAACAGCTGTCCCACCTGAGGAGGGGAGTCTCCCCACCAGTAATGATGGATGACATGAACAAGTTTTACCATCCATACAAACCAAACAACTTTTATATAACAAAATGCCTATTTACACTGTAGAAAGATCATTTATCCTTGATGTACTTATGAAACTTTATAGAGTAGAAATTATTTTTTCTAGAATAAATAGAGAAGGAAAAAAAAATCAATGAATAGATAAAAACAATAAAATATAACCATCCAGATGTGGAATGTTTGTGTGCTCTTTGGTATTTTATTATAAATTTCGCAGTTCAGTAAAAAACTTGAAGTAAACAGGAGAAACAAAAATTTCTCCTCATTTTCGTTTATCAGTAACTAAATATTCAGTACGCACAGCTTTTCTGCAGGCTGTTTCTTTTCCTTAGTGGGCTTTCCAAAGCACCTTTTTTTCCAGTGTAAAACTTATACTTTGTGGTTAATTTCAGGGACAATGGTTGTGATCATTATTTGGCCACCAGAGGTGCTCTGAACTTCAGGTAAGCACCTGTTTTAATCACAGACACCTTTGTTATGGATGGCATTTACTTATGACTTTCTCATACATCCTAAATCATTCACATGAGTGCAGACAGGCATCTACTGTACATGTAGGCATGCAGTGCATCTAGTTTAATTTCCTTTTTTAAACAGCTTAGTTTTTGGGGTTCCAGCAGAAACATATGGTCAGGTTGAAATTGCAAAATCAATGCATCTTTCTTGCTGCAAAGCAACAGTTCAACCACGTGGCCCTGATCTTCTGAAAGTTTGTGCATCTTAAAATGGGTGCAACAATGTTTGTACAAGCAGGACAGATCTTTAAAGGAGGTGCAAAGTGATTCGCATTTGCAATTCAGCAGAATGAGTGCAAACTGTTTTCTGCATATTTGTCTTTATCAATGAGCAGATCATAATCTGACCCAAAATGCATAATGATGTGTGGAGAAAATGCAATTGTAAACTTTTACAACATGCAAACGACTTTCAAAAAACTGAAACATACCTTTTTTCACTGCTTATGAAAGTCAGGTTCTAACAGACTTTCTACCAATGCCTCCTTTTTTAGCGACAATGAAGGCAAAACTTTAACATTTCAGTTTGCACCTGAAAAAATTTAGCCGTCATTGTGGCTACAAAGGAGGCATTGGTACAATGCGTGGGGATGGAGAGATATTCTGTGCACGTGTGAGCAAATTCGAACTGGTCTGCAAGATTTCCTCTAAGCTTCCAATTAGAGTTTCCTCTTCTGTGCCATTATGGTTTATTGAAATGAAATGATAGAGAGAAAAGCGAACCAAAACAGGACCCACGGAGCAGAGAAACCTCGAAGCTGCCCTGCATCAAGTGAACTGAGCACAATGCTGATATAGTGAGAGCTTTTACGCACACAGCAAACATATGTTACGCATGACTTTTACATCACCTGAAATAGTTGCTGAATTATGTCCGACAAGTAGTTGGAAAGGTCGGACCCTCTAGTTTCCAACGATGCCGCCCATTAGGAGGCTTTGAGTTGGTACACAAGGTACACTATGAAAATATTTTCATATTATATATATATATTTTTTTTTTTTTAAAAATAATAATCACCTCAATTTCCATGACTTTGAACCTCCTCTTTCAGTTAAAGGAATAGTACACCCAAAACATGATTAGCCTTCATTTTCTACTCACCCCCATGCTGAACAACACTCTGGAGTACTTTTTTGATATCTAAAATGCATCTGGAGATCTGGGAGGCTTCTTGCTGTCTGCTGACATTCAAATAATGGAGGTCTATGGTGCCTGAGACAGAAAGGTCCATAAAAGTCCACAAAAAACGTGTCAATATTCCTCCATACTGCTCGTCCAATGTATTCCAAGTGTCCTGAGTGGGTAGCGTCCATAATTTACTCGAAGTCATTTAGAATGTTTTTAGAGCATAAACAGTAGTGTATAGGATTTCCTAAAAGCAAGTTCACGAGTCTACGGAAACCGCGGCAGACCAAACCAGACGAAAGACCATAGACCTCCATTATTTGAATGTCTGCAGACAGCAAGAAGCCTCCCAGATCTCCAGATGCATTTGAGATATCAAAAAAGTACTCCAGAGTGTTGTTCAGCATGGGGGTGAGTAGAAAATGAAGGCTAATCATGTTTTGGGTGTACTATTCCTTTAAGGCCATTCATAAATTGCCAGTAGAACAGGTGACCTGCTCATTTTAACAGGTGGAACCAATCTTTGAGATCACATGCACCATGCCCACTTATTGCTCGTACTAAAGTTAAATTGCACAAGCAATAAATTAGCAACCGGCAGGCAGACAAACAAATCAGGGTCAGACAGAACAGGCAGCCAATCCGATCAGACAGGGATCAGGCAGGCTAAGAAACAGGGACAGATCAGGTCAGGCAAAGTCAGAAATCAGAATGCTGGAATAGATCTCACCAATGGCTTCAAATGATCTGGCACTGGTGTTCGTCTTCTTTGTTAAGTTTAATGATGATTGGCAAACAATTTGAGGGTGCGTTACCGCCACCAACCGGTATGGATTGTCGAATAAAATGACAATATTCTGACTTATATATACAATATATTTACCGACTACACTGAGGTTTGGTTGCAATATGCTGATGGGAACAGGTGTACCACAGGAGTAGTAATGATAATGGGCTGGAGCTGAGCAGGTGTCTCTTGTGAGGAATCAGACCAGCATCAGTGCTGAGATCATGACACTGATACTCCTTCCATTTCAATAATATCGCTTGCACAGTGCTCCTTGGGGTGTTTTAATTTTGGGAAATCTTTGTGTATCCAAACTTTTAACTTTTCAATTAAATTTAATTCAGTTTATTTATATAGCGCCAATTCACAACATATGTCATCTCAAGGCACTTTACAGTTCACCAGATCATAGAAATTGAAAAGTTTTCTATCTAAGGAAAACCAGTTGATTGCATCGACTCATTAGCTCGAAGGCATCCTTGTAGTGACAGTTGAGAGGAAAAACTCCCTTTTAACAGGAAGAAACCTCCAGCAGATCCAGGCTCAGTGTGAGCGGTCATCTGCCGAGGCCGACTGGGTTTCAAGGAGACAATAGCAGATATACAAAAAGAAACTGTAAAAGGCAGCCCCGTCCAGGAAACACACAGCCAGGCGGACAAGCTCCGAGCCAACTCCTATGTCAGAGGATGAAGAGAGCACATCCAGCCAGTAACAGTCAGAGAAACAGGACTACACTGAAAAACAGGCTGATCTCCTAATTCTCTCCAGGATGGAGTCACAGCTAAGGAACAGACCAGATGAAGCTACTATGAGAAAAAGCAGAGAGAGCATAACGTTGAACTAACAAATAATGCGGAGTGGGAGAATAGAGATAGAATGAAGCAGAAGGATGAAAAAGGGGTCCCTATGTCCTCCAGCAGTCTAAGCCTATAGCAGCATAACTATAGAGATAGCTCAGGATAACCTGAGCCACTCCACAACAGCATCTCTGAACTGCTTGGTGTGTTTCTTGTTCTTCATGATACTCTCGGTGCTTTAAACAGACCTCTGAGATGAACACAGAGCAGGTGCGTTTGTACGGAGACTTGATTAAAGTTAGGTTGACATTGGATCATTCAGAGATCATCACTGAACGTCTGGAGAGAGTTTGTGCACCGAAAATAAAGGATGCGATTAATTTAGCATCTTCTACTCTTTAGTTTTTTTATTTGTAAAAAAAAGCTTTAAAATATCCAATACATTTTGTTCCACTTCATGATTGTGCCTCACTTGTTGATGTTCCACAAAAAATAAAATTTTTATATCTTTATATTTCAAGCCCAAAATGGGGCAAAAGGTCAAAAGGTGGGCCGAATACATTTACAAGACACTGTACATTATGTATTTTCTAGTCAAGCAAAACGGAAACCAGACAAAGCATTAACTAAGAACAGGCGTTATCAGCTATTTAGCAACCTCCTGTGTTTTGAGATTGTCAATATTGCTGTTAAAAGCATATGATTTTACTTTATACTATATCTCAAATACACTTGCCAGGAATTTCAATGAATATAGAATTAGATTTCTGATCCCCATGTATTGAATTGTTTGCTGAAGCTGCACCATTAAACTATAACACAGAATGTTTTCTGTAGCTTGAAGTTGATCACTTATTGCAACTTCAGCAGTCACAATAAGAAATAGATGCAACTTTGCCAAGCAGTCTTTTTCACATTTATGCTTTGAACTTTGTTCATCTGATTTGACTTGCTGCCTGTGTTGGATTTTCTTTTAACTTTACATAAATATTGTCATTGTGTTTTCTTCTACTGTTATTAAAAGCAAGACTAGGATGTAAAGGAGGGTTATAATCATTCATCTGGGACATAAGCATGCTCAACAGCAAGCTCAGTCAGCAAGAATGTCCAGGTCCGTGCCTTTAAGAATGTAAGTCTTCTGGTAGACTCTGCCTGAGATATTGGCAATCTCATCTGTGTTAACCCCAAATGGAAATAAGTTTCATCTTCCACCAGAAGTGAATAAATAGAAATATCAGGATTCACCACAGCACGCAACGCTTTCCATTGCACAAAAGTGATATCTCCCTCTACACTGTATTTCAGTAATATAAAATTCCATTAGGCTGCTAAAATGACTTGTCGTGTTGCAAAAGCCGGTGTCCATTTGCAGATTCTATCATCGACCGGGAGCTAACCTTGGTTTTCTTCACTTCCACACAAGCCTGTCCTCGTGCTCACCGCTTGGTTCAACTGAGGCCACATAATGATGTGCGATGTTCGGATGTTCCAGTAGGCTTCTTTAGAGGAGCAGAGGGCGGTGAAGAAGCAGCCTAATGGTGCAAACATCCATTAAACACATAGGAAGCAGCTACAATCTGATTCACAGTGATGACCTATGGATACGGCGCCTGCTTCTTCTGCTGCTTGTGACTGGAGTGAGACAATGGTGGGTCAGCAATACGGCTCATGGCTCCACCTTAAAATCTTTTGACAACAGAAAGTACACCTTAAATGTAATTTCAGCTTATTTGTGCCACTGCGAAAAACTATCAGGCTGATTTTAACCTAAACAATAGCCATTATATGGCTTTTAATCTAATTATCGTAATGCTTCAGTCTGATGATCTTTTGTTCGTGCTGATCTCAGTGGTGGCTTACATATTGTTAAAATATGACTCATTATGAACTGGACTTTTGACAAGACATTCTAAAGGGTAATTGTGTGCAGTGCTAGTGATGCTGCCTAAAGGGTATGTTGGGCATTGTGGCGATATTATCATCCCTGTGCAGCTTATGGGATCATATGCTGCACCATAAATGGATTAACCTTTTTTCCCCCGTGACAACATATCACTCCACATCACCGGATCTTCTATTTTGGCTCCTTTCTCGCAATCTCCTCTTCTCATTCTACTTCGGCATCTATTGCCTTTTTCTTCCTTCCTAGATCTTCTGTATTTTTTTTCCTCACCTTTCAGTGTGACTGATACAAGTTACAGCCTGTCTGTGTTTGGCATCCTGGCCCGCCGTCCATTTAAGTCACCAGTTGTTTTGAGTTAATTCAAGGAAGAACTTTTCAAAAAATTTTTTTTAAAACAACTTCAATTCAATTCAGTTTTTTTTATACAGCGCCAATTCACAACACAAGTCATCTCAAGGCACTTTACAGTTCAACCAAGTTTGAGGTTTTATACAGTAACCCAACAAAGCCTTGTTTTTGTTTTGAAGACATGCAAATTGAAACGGACGAAGGGGTCCACCCCTTTGGAATGGGGTCGTTTGGCTTCTTTTGTTAACCTGCATTGCCCCATACCCATCCATGTGTCTGATTGTGCACCACTTGTAATTGATTTTTCATAAAAATAAAAATTTAATATCTTCATGTTTAAAGGGCCAAATACATTTACAAGACACTGTACATTATGTATTTTCTAGTCAAGGAAACCCGTCTAAGTGTCTGAAAGGTCGGTTGTTAAAGGGAATTGTTGGCCTGGCTGAATAGGGGCTGCGATAATAGTGGGATGGGATCAACACAATTGCTGCATTTTAGGTTTAGTCCACCCCTCTTCAAACTTGGAAACAAAGTCCAGTAGATTGTTGTAGAGATAATTGATAATTATAATTCATTTATTTTCTAGCAAATAATAAAATAATGAACAGCAAACATGCTAGATCTATAAATGTGGTACTATCACCAAGCTAACATTTAGAAACAATGATCAGTAGGGAGGAAGTGAAATGACAGGTGGGATGATTACAAAACTGAGAACTGAAGTGAAAACAACACGATACAAACCAAACAATAGCATCAAAGACAAAAAAAGACCAAACAAAAACCAAGAAAACATTTCAGATCATATTGGAGACGTTGTGTGGAGCCGATTATGAACATTCAGAGAGTTTCTGGGAATCATGATGAGGTGGATCGAAGGGAAAGCTAATAGCAGACAGAAAAACACAATAGCTGATGCAAATGGTATCCGGCTTCCACCATATTCACAAACACATGAATGAAAGGTCTGTCGCAGTCACTGCAGGATACTGCAGTACAGCTGGGCGGGGAAGGATTTTGGATTTAATTGTTTTATGGGAGAGTGACACGGCATGATAAAAGCCATTCTCACACACACACACTCTGCACACACATACTGCAGCCCCTCTAGCATGGTACTATGTGTGACAGTCTATTACAGAGACTGGGAAGGGCCCTGAGGTACACATATGGGAAGGAGATAACACATAGCCGTGGCAGTGGAGGGCTGTTCATGCTGCCGGCAAGCGCACATGTGTGATGATGGGCGTGTGTGAACTCAGAGGTGTTAATCCTGTGTTAATCAATGACTGTTGTGCTGATGCTGATGCTGGCAGCAGTGCAGATTCATCTCTGTGTTTCTCTCTCTCCTGATATCTCTGCACGTTGCTCTCTGTGTGGTTGCTTTCTGTAAATAGGATGAGGGAAAAAGGAGTAGGAGTGAGCAAGGTGAAACTCAGACATGGAATTAAGGATGTGTTATTACTACTGGGACTAGATTCTGAGGCTGCATGCCATCAGCAGTCTGCACTTGCTTGCTGGCTTCAGATTAAAAGGAATCTGCTACTTTTCGCTTTAAATAGTATTTGATTAATTAATAAACATCCGTTCCAGCATGTCAGTGCTGCAAAATCTTCCAAATGAAGTTGCAATTAAAAAATTTGTGATTATTATCAATGTAGGAATAATTCCTATATTTCAAAATAGGTCATTGTAATGATGATTAAAGTAGTATACTTAAAATAGCAGGATGTTTAAAAAGAAAATCTGTGAATGGATGAAAACAATGTTATTGAAATAAAGACATGGAAGGATTTGCATATTTCTTTGTCTAGATTGCAAAATGTCCTGAAAACATTTTAGGGAATTTTTGTGTAAAGAAGAAAGGGAAAAGACTAGGCCGATCAGCTTTGATGTTAGTGGCCTTAGGTAGCACTCCATGCTTTGTCAATAACTGATACTCTGGAAAAACAATCTAGCAATAAGTAAAAATATCTAAATTAAGAGTATTTACCTTTGATTTGAATAGGTAAGTGAGATAGTTTGCCAATGGAATGAGTATTTTTACTCTTAAAATAAAATAATTAGAAAATATGCACCTGAAATAAGACAATGCAATTGTGTTTTTTTTATTTTAAATCTCAATTGTCTTGTTCCATTGGCAAAATGTCTCTTTTACACTGGAAAAAATAGAAATCCAGATAAGTCATTTTTTCTTAAAGTAAGTGCATTTGTGCTTGGATTGATGAGGTAAAAGACACATTTTGCCAATAGAACAAGGCAATGTACACTTAAAATAAGAAAACACAATTGCATTGTCTTATTACAAGTGCATATTATCTAATTATCTTATTTTAAGAGTAAAAATACTCATTCCATTGGCAAATTATCTCATTTACCTACTCAAATTAAGGGTAAAGACACTTAATTTAAGACATTTTTACTTATTTCTAGATTGTTTTTTTCAGTGTAAATGTGCTTATTTTAAGAAAAAATTGCTTATCTAGATTTTGAATTTTTTCCAATGTAGAGCAACATTTATTTTCTTTGCAAAACTTTGCTAAAATTCACCTTGTATCAATAAGCCCATAAACCTCTACAGTTCAAAAAGTGGTTTTACTCTAACTATAGCTCTATTAGGCTCATCCTTTTATTTTGTGATCTAGACGTGTTTTTTACTTGGCCTGATCAACTGACTCACAGTAAAATGCTCCATGATTCGCCTCACTAAGTAATAATAAACACATAAAATCTAGAAATTGTATTGGGCGATAAGAAATGTAAAAAAAGTTTTACGTAATACAAATCAAAAAAGCAGCATAGCCTATAGATGTGGTCAGAGTAGAGACTGGGAATGATCCTTCCGTGTTCGTCCAACTTGTCAATTGAGAAATATGTTGATTAGTAGTTTCTGATAAAGATAAAATCCTAATGACATAAACAGCTTTTAATCCAAGCCACAACACTGCTCGCCCTGCTTGAAAGCAGGGAATTCATATGCAGAGCATCTGAAAGCTTAGACAGTCTGTGATCTTGTAGAATCACAGTTATGATATATATAAAAAAAAATTAAATAAAAATTCCTCAAACCTCTGTGCTGCTGAGCACTGCTGCCCATGCGCTATGAGTTAGTTTGCCCAAATCTGATTGACCTGAGATGAACAGTGCTTGGATTATTTCAAGCTTACATTGGAAAAAAAAAAAATCTAAATATAGATAGGTAGTTTTTTCTTAAAATAAGTGCATTTGTTCTTGGATTGAGGAGATAAAAGAGACATTTTGCCAATGGAACATGATATTTTTACTTAAAATAAGAAGAATCAATTTCACTTGCATATTATCTAACTATCTTATTTTAAGAGTCGAAATACTCATTGCATTGTCAAACTATCTCATTTATCTACTCAAATTAAGGGGAAATACACTTAATTTAAGAAATGTTTTACTTATTTTCCAATGTAAGCCCTTATGCATCATCCATGTGTTACTTCCTTTGCAGCTTCCAGCTTCCTTCCGTACAGTGAGTGGAACCTTGTCCAGCTAAAGCAGCTTTTCTGTGGACTCAGCTGCAGCCTACTGTCCACTCCCAGTACTTACTTCTGTGAAGCCTGGTCCTCCTTTTATTCCACTGTCTCCACCTCAGCTGCCTGTCCAGCCTCCGTAGTTCTCCACATCGGTAACTGCCTGTCTATGGTAAGCACCCAGATAGAGTCTCATCACCAGCTGACTCATTTTCTGTCCACCTCCTCCAGGATTTTACCAAACCAACTTCAACCACAATCCAACATCCCTTCTGTTCAGTCCTGTTGGATTACCTATTTACCTCAGCCAACTCTACGTACCTCCTTTCCTCAGTCCTGTGTTGAACCAGACCAAGAAGTCTGACTATATCCACTATTTACTTTTCTAACTGAAAACGTTTAACTGCTCATCTACTTTTGTTGTTCTTGCCTTTTCTCAGTCATCAGCAATCAGACATGATGACACCATTAGGCTGGAATTTCTCCTCTCCTTTTCTCAGTCAATTTATTCGAAATAATAAAGGTTGTAGTTCAATAGATTGGTGCCAGCTAGATACTGTACTCTTGTTTTACTGATATTTTACAGCAGCTCTATGGATTGAAACTTATGGGTCAAGTAACAGAGAGCTTTGTGAACTCAAGCATAAAATGTATGAAATTCTTGTACTGAATACATTAAGTTAAACAGTTAGGCTCACTAATAGTTTGTTTTAAATATACTCACCTTCAGTGAACTTTCAAAATAGGATCAGGAGTCCCCTTGCCCAACTGTGTGTGACTGATTTCATCATATATACCTGCCCACTATGATCCAATAGGGGTCTCTGCAGGCATAGAGCAGATATTATCTATGAGAGTCTAAAGTATTTGAATGCATTCTTAAAAACTTTGTTAATAATTATCTGCTTTAAAAAAGTTATGTCTTGAGCAATGTTGAAAGGAAAAATATGGACAGTATAATGTTCTCCTGGCAGTAAACCAAGTTAGCTCATATTCCAGAATCCAAAAGAGGAAAGGTCGTCACTAAGCAGGGATGGCACTGTCATCCTTAATGTGATTTGTGTTTATTTCCTGAGGTTTAAACTTCCAAACCTTTAGAGTTCATTTCAAAATACGAATCCCCGAAATAGATGTTATAGTTCTTCAAACATGCCTATGATTAAATGTCATTCATGTCCTCAGCTTTCATTTTCCTTATTTTAAAGGTCTGTCTCCCAAATGATATATAAGGCTATGAACACGTAGGAACTTTACGTGATTATAACATTATACAGCCATGATGAGTCTTGATCAACATTCTGCTAACATCCTGCAGCTCTAATGCATCCAGCCCATCCCACCTTTGGTTGAGGCTGATCAATTTCAGAGCCATTACAGCGAATGTGTTCCACAGCTCCCAGCAGCTCTGAGCTTATACAGTGCAGGCCTCTTGCTGGTCTCACACCAAATGAACTTAGAGAACAATCTGAGGATCAATCCCATCACTTAGCCAATTAGACAATGGGGAGACAGATGCCCATTACCGTAAGAACCAGTCAATAGTCGGAGCCAGGGGCAGAGGCGGGCTGTCTGGTTCTATGTCTAGAACTAATGGAGGAGAAAGGGGTGGGGCCAAGCAGCCGTTTTGATAGACGGGTAAGACAGGCAACTATTGGCAGGGTAGGGAGGACGTTGACACCGAGAGCTGAGATGTTATAAACATGACAGAGAGAGACTTGTAGGGTTGGACAGACAGACCATGAGATCAATGGCAGAGAAGTCACCAGTTGATTTTTTTTAACGTTACTCTGACAGGTTTTCTTTCACACTTCAGACAGTTTAAGTGGTTGGTTGAGAAGAGATCGAAAAGTTGGCAAAGATGTATTCATTTTCATAGTCTTGAATCATTTTGCAGCTTTTGTTTCACAAAGTTGTCATAGCACCCATCATGACTGTTTATTAGTGAATCCATTACTCTTAAACACGAACTCTGAAACAAATGGCACAGAAAGACACCTTCATAAACAGCAGACGTTAAATGCTCCATAAAACTGTCAATGTTTTGAGACAAATGAATCTAATTAAGCCCATCAAATTACTGCTAATGAAGGTTTTCATAATTCCTCAAAAATATTAAGGTCCTATATATCAAATACTGACATTACCTTTATTTTTAAAACAAAGAAGATGTTTGGATAGCTGTAGAGAAGATTTACAAAGTAGGATCACTAATCATCACTAATCATCCAATTCAGTTTTTTTTTTTCTGTTCATTAATTCAATTATTTTACAATGGATGAAATATAATGTGGTATACAGGCAGTTGCTCTTAATTGCAAAAGGCAAAAGGCGACTAAATATGGTATTTTATTTGCATAAGAGCAAATAAAAAAACACACATGCAATTTTCCTTTTAGGAGAGAAGTAACAAAGAACTCATGCTCTTCCTCAACACTGAAGTCCTCAGACATTTTTCTTTCGTTGTTTCTTTCTTTGCACAGGTAAACAGCACATTTCTTTTCTATGCTTGCATTATCGGCAGAGCAGACTCTGAATGCGCACTTTCGTCTGGTTTGGTCTGCCGCGGTTTCCGTAGACTCGTGAACACGCTTTTAGGAAATACTATAAACTACTGTTTATGCTCTAAAAACATTCTAAATGACTTTGTTTCGAGTAAATTATGGACGCTACCCACTCAGGACACTTGGAATACATTGGACGAGCAGTATGGAGGAATATTGACACGTTTTTTGTGGACTTTTATGGACCTTTCTGTCTCGGTCACCATAGACCTCCATTATTTGAATGTCAGCAGACAGCAAGAAGCCTCCCAGATCTCCAGATGCATTTGAGATATCAAAAAATAACTCCAGAGTGTTGTTCAGCATGGGGGTGAGTAGAAAATGAAGGCTAATCATGTTTTGGGTGTAATATTCCTTTAAGTTTAAGTTTTTGGGTTCTCAAGTTTGCTTTGTTTTGTTTTGTGTTGATGTCTGATTTAGATCATTTTTGTATTCTTAGATTTGCTCTTCCTGGTTATCTCTTTTTTCAACACCTTTGGTATTATATATTCCTTGGTCTGGTTTTAGTTATTATTTCTCTTATCTTTAGGTTATGTTTTCCGTTATCTCGAGTCCCTTCTCTTATTCTCTAGTTTTTCCCTTGGTCATTTCTTACTTTTTAGTCATTAGTTTTATTCCCCTTTAGCCTTATTTACATTTTCTAGTTACCTTAAGATCCTGTTGTTGCCCCTGGTTATCCTCTGTTGCCCCCTAGTGTCCTTTCATTTACCCTTAGCTCCTTCTAGTTACTTCTGTCTACAGCTGCTCCCTATCAGCTAATTACTCCTCCCATTGTTTCTGTTCCCATATATACACCACCTGCTCAGTTACTTATTTTTCATCCCCAGTTTCTACTAGTTTTTTGGGTCTAGGTTTTTATTTTTTTGTCACTCAGTTCTGGATTGGTTATTCTGTATTTTAACTTCTTCATTAAATATCTACCTCTTCTACTCTGCATTTAGGTGAACAACAGCATCCACCAACCTTGACAATTAATCTGATTTAAAAGAACTCTTCCCCTCTTCACTATCCCTTACACACTCATTATCTGTTAACATCCACCTTTTCCACATTCCTGGCACTTGATTGCACACCATAGGAAACTGAGTCTTTTCCTGCCCCTCAGGTGTGGAATTCTCTCCCTCCACATCTGAGGTCTCCACAGATGGGGCATTCTTACAAACAGGCTTGAAAACATTTCTAATTTTCAATATTTTAAATGAGCTCTTATAAAAATAGACTTCCATGTTTGCTGCAGAAAACCTTGAAAAAGCACTTCTGATGCAGAATAAATAAATGTATTTATTTTCTTAACCTTTTTGGGGCTCAACATTCTCCTAGATGACTGAGAAAATCTCTGATGTTGCTGCAATTTTCATATATCCTTTAGTGTAAAAATGTCCATAGCTGTATATTGGTTATTTATTCTCCAGGTGCATTTATATTGTTAAAACCCTTCACAGTGCAGTATTTTATTGTTTATCTTTTAACTCTTCACTATTATGTTATTCTTATACATTTTTCTAAGGTCCATATTTATGTGACCATAAATCCTTTTGCTGCTGTAACACCAGAATTTCCCCATTTTGGGACAATAAAGGGGTTTTCTATTCTATTCTATTCTATTCTATTCTATTCTATTCTATTCTATTCTATTCTATTCTATTCTATTATTTTCTATTCTATTCTATTCTATTCTATTGTTTAACCTTTTACCAATAATGGCACAACTTTAATTGTTTGTTCTTTTTTTCTGTATATTTATTCCAGTGAATGTTTTTGCTTTTGTGTAATTTACATTCTAATTTTTAAACATTGACTGTTTTGTTGGCTGTTGATTTTCTGTAGAAAAAAATAATAAAAAATTCATTATCATCATTATTACTAAGTTTCAGCATTACCCCCAAAACCTGAAATGAATGGGATTCTATGAGAAATCACAAAAAAGCCTTGAGAGGACTGTCTGATGTTAAGGAGTTCTTCTCCAATGAAAGCCATGGCAAAATGGAGGCACAGAGCAGAAAAAAATTAGCGTAGAGAGCGCAGGAATGAGGCCGCTATCCGCAGAGCCATCTTGTTTTATACTGTATAAGCAAACATTTTCTTCATGTCAGAGAGTGGTTGAGGTGGTCTATTGCCTTTTGGCCAAGTATATATATATATATAAAAACAACAAATATAATTTAAATGGTTTTACCATCTACAATGTTTTTCATATATAGTAACCTAATTTGTGCTGATGTCTTTCAGGTCTCGATTAGTTTTGTTGAAAATAGTGTATATTAAGATTTTCATTTCTGAAACCAATTTAGAAAATATGTTTGCTGGGAAATAATTTACATGTTTTTCATTTTATTCTAAATGTTGGTAAATTCATACTGTAGCATAGACAGATGCTATTTTAAGCATAGCCTGCTCATCATTGCAATTTATTCTAGCAGTATCAAAATTGTCTTTTTGGAAAAATGTCTGTTTATACACGGGGTATTAAGTGTTTATACTGTATATGTCAGTGCTCTTTATTTCTAATATGATTCAGGTTTTAGGTAAGAGACTTTATGCTGAATAGCTAAGCTGCTTATTGATTGTATTACTCTACTGGTACAGTGAAAAGGTGTCTCTTCCTCTGTCTCTCTCTAGCCGCAGGGTAGGATGCCCTCAGGGGTAGGATATCCACTAGGGATTACCATTGACATCTTCTCTTTCCCTCGGTGCCATCTCATGACATCCATTCCTCCTGCTTTTATTCTTCATAGCTCCCAGAGAAACACTGGCAAAACACTTTGTAGGTGTGTGTGGGGGTGTGTGTATGCCAACTAAGTACAAGAAGTGCCCTTATTCTGTCTAAATCATCACAATTGTGTCGCTGCATCACTTGTATGTTTATGGGGTTTCATGGCTGCTTTAGATACAACATCCCAACCAGAAGATATATAGTTACTGTAATGAGCCCAGTTCACAAAGTTTACAATAGCTGTAATAATATTTTAATATGGCCCCATCTTATTTACTCTGAATGTTTTTAAACCAACAACTTGCAATTTGAGAAAAAAATTAAAAACAAACAACAAACATTTTCAAACTATTTTTTTATGCCTTCTCTGCAAACGTTTCCTTTCGACGATGTTAATAAAGGCTGTGCTCTATTTGCAGATGGATGCATCTGTATTAAAAATCTCACCATGTGCTTTTATGTTATGTGCCAGAAAAAGCTACAGCAGTGGCAATAGCTTTGTGTCACAGACATGACATGAACATGACCCAACATTAGAGAGTATAATATTGATCTGAGTTTTTTTGTTGTTGTTTCAAACCAAAGATGCTCCATGCTCGAAGCCTAAAAATAAATGTAAATTAGACTTTTTTTTTTTTGAACTTTTTATTTTTAATAACTTTTCACAACAAAAGAACATTCCCTGAGCCAAGAGCAGTGAAATCAACAACAGAAATACTGATGCCACATATACAATATTTCAACATAAATGCAGCACGATAAACCAGGTCACCTGAACATTTGAATACCCTAAAAGAGAGAACTGCAAATACACAGTGGCGTTGGATGTAGGAGTTTGCCCTGAAATCGAAGGGTTGATGGTTCAAGCCCTGACTCTGACTTACAGTGTCGTTGTGTCCTTGGGCAAGACACTTCACTTGCATTGTCTACTGATGGTGGTCAGAGGGCCCCCGGTGGCGCCAGTGTACGGCAGCCCCGCTTCTGTCAGTGAGCCCCAGGGCAGCTGTGGCTACAATGTAGCTTGCCACCATCAGTGTGTGAATGGGTGAATGAATGTAGTGTAAAGCGCTTTGGTCAAGTCTACTATCTTGAATAAAGGCGCTATATAAGTACATGCCATTTACCATTTGCATACTACCATATGTACATATACATACACACAAACCCACATTCCTCCCCTTCCCCTCCAGGGTGCTCACCCACAGGCCAAAAATACAACATAAAGTAAACAAACAGCAAAAAATTACATATATAATATATACCCACCTACATGTATGCATACATATACATATACAAATACATACCTTAGGAATACTGATGACTGAGCAGATTTCGATCCATTAGAATCACTGCAGCCCAAAATCACACACCCAAATATAATTTCACCAAATGCCATCTTTGATTGAACTTGTCCACTTGGAGTTGTAAACATGCGGTCATTTTTTCCATCATATACACTTGTTTTACCCTGTTCTTCCACTCTGCTATAGATGGTGACCAGAGATGGGAAGTAACGAAGTACAAATACTTCGTTACTGTACTCAAGTAGATTTTTCAGATATTTTTACTTTACTTTACTACTTATTTTTATGGCGACTTTTTACTTCTACTCCTTACATTTTTACACAAATATCTGTACTTTCTACTCCTTACATAAAAAAAAAAATGTCTCGTCACTTTAGTTTTGAATCATTTCAATGGAGTTACCGTTATTATTTTTCACGTCATCAATACCAAATTCAATCTACCGTAATTGGATGGGAATCTACATTGCGTTTGACGCACCACTACAAGACGAATCGACAGATTCGGCGGTATTCATTCGCGGCAAATCATTGCAGCTTGGTGGCGGTGGCGTTAGCATAGTAGCATGGACGATGAAATGATTAAAAATGAACACAACAGAGATCTAGTCCTATTGGCAGACATCCATTTAAAATGTAGGCAACGGCATGAAAAAAGTGGTTTCTACTTTTACTTTTCTACTTTAAGTAAATTTACAAGCCTGTACTTTGTTACTTTTACTTGAGTAAAGAAGTTTAATCAGTACTTCCACTTTTACCAGAGTATTTTTTAACACAAGTATCTCTACTTTTACTCAAGTACGGAAAGTGAGTACTTTTGCCATCTCTGATGGTGACAAAACTTGTTTCCAGTTAGCCGTTATTATATTTATTATATATATATTATATTTAGTAAATAAAACAAAGCATTTGAAGGTATTTCTCTGTTTATAATTGTCGCTATTTCATCCCAAATTCCCTTCCAATACTAACTGATAATGTAAATTAGACTTAATCTATAATTTCTTATAAACAAAAGAGCATCTATTTAGTGTTCAAATCCCACAGACTGAAAGAAAAGTAACTTTAAGAGGAGTTTCCTCATATGATCAGAAACTTTTAAAAAATATGTACCTATTTTATAGACTTAAAAATACCATTGTTGACGCTGGGTAGTTTATATGCAGGTTTTGCACACTCGGGAATCATTTAGGTGCCCTATCCAGGTGTCTGATCTAAGGATATAATTTTATTAAATGTAGACATTTTACTAGAAACAACGAGTAGAATGCTTGAGCTTATAAAACAAAAAACAGAGCAACTAGTTTCCAGGTGTTGACATAGCACTCCAGGAATGCATGAGTATAACTACTGCCAGCAGGGAGCAATCTTTTTCAAAGTGGGTCTGGTTAAAAATAGTTTCACAGTGAGCCAAAACAGTGTGAATCACCTGTTTGTGATGGCTACTCTCCTGTTCTCTGCAACCTGGATTTCACAAGACTGAATCAGGACTTCTGTTTATGAATAACACTGTAAGAATAACCTTTAAATATGATTTTACTGGATATTATGTTGCTGTTGAATAATGTGGCTATTGCAAGAGACTTTTACAGATATCTTAATAATGATAGCTTTTGTTTTACACATATTAAGAAAATTATTACATTTGAAGACGTAATCTGATATCAAGATCAAGTTGAAAGTTCCCCTGCATAACTGTGCAACCTGCTGCACCCCTACCAGCCACAGCATTTTTCCCCCGTGCATGCATGGGTTTTCTTGGATTGATGTTTTGAAATTGTGTGATGGCTCAGCGACCTGTCCAGTGTATACTCCACTTTTTTCCCCATGGAAAGCTGGATGTAGGCATCAACATCACATGACATTCCTCCTAGTTTTGATTAGTTTCTGACCTGGAGTTCTGTGTTTTTGGCAAGAGAAACTGGATCTCCAGGAGGAGGATTTTTTCATAGATTACCTGTCACACTGTTCCTAAGTCAGGACATATAACAGTTTTAACAAATATTTGAAAAATATAATTCTACTAAATTTAAAGGAGCTAGAGGCAAGATGAGGAAATGAGACTCACGAGTATCACAACTGGTGATGCAGTAACTGCAGCCACCAGCCTGGAGTGAGCCGAAACATTTCCAGACAGGCCGTGATAACAGAGCTTCACTGATGGGGCTGTAATGCTGTTTTGTACTTCAGGCACAGGCATAACTTTCTGAAGGGCTGGTGTGGATATATCCCCACCAACTTTGGCCAGGTGGGGACAGTCCCCAGCTATTTTGGCTTTTTTTCCCTCCTTTTTGCTCATTTACTTTAGCCAAAGGTAACAGAGGTTGGGAGCAGCTATCTGTGTTCAGAGCATTTTGAGTCAGTATTTTTTTTCCCTCTCTCGCGCTGCTTCCATGTCCCGCATCTCGATGTAACATCATCCGATCTGTCGCTTTGAGACATTTGATTTGCGGTCGCGATTCACTGGGTACAGAGTAGCTACGTGGTTGGAGGAGAGACACACAGCAGCACTCAGTGAATATTAATCAGCAGCTACTTCGATGTTTAAAGGCATACTATGCAAAAATTTTCAGTTAATTAATGTGTTCCATAATGTTTTGGATGATTAAATGAGTTATTTCAGGTCGAACAAAGGTTTTCTCGTCCGCCCTGGTGGTCTGTAGGGGAAATACCGTACTTGCAATTGCAGGATTCCTCGGCCCGCACCTACAGGCTCAGAAGTCTCGTGCATCGAGTCGGTCTTGCTTTACGGCGAGAACTGCTACACGCCCCCAGTGAAAGTCATGCTCGTTGCTAGCGCAGTGGCAATAATTGTGCAGTTATCATGGCGGAACCAGCGAGAAAACAGCGACATTTTCAAACTCGAAAATTGGAAAAAAAATAGTCACTCACCGCAGTAGACATGGTGATTCGTTGCGTTCCCCTGTCTGCTAAGCTCAAAACAACCGCGCCTGGCTTGACGGAGAAACCAGGAGAACAGCTGAGCATATTTACAACAGTGCACTTTTACTTTCGCCCTCTGGGGGGAGCCCCGCTGGAAAATCAACACCGGTTGCATAGTATACCTTTAAGTAAAAGTTAGGAGACGGGTTGGTTAAAAAAAATTTAGAGATCACAGTACCATCAACAAATCTGTCCGTTAGACATACTTAGCTTTTTCAGCTAAAAATGGCAACAGATTGTAAGTTTATACAAGTTAGTAATATAATGCAAGAAGCTTAAGAAAACATAGTTTGTTCTTCTTTATTGGTTAAAAAAAGCTTGGCTTCTCAGGTTAAAATGTTTTCTTACTGTACAGACAGAATCAGACTGCAGAGCTTATGTTGAAATTTTGTTTCTGGCATCATTATATTAGTAAAGAGGTTTATAAATCTTTTTAAACAGAGCACAGAGAGAAGTAGGGAGAGCTGCAGATTTAAAGGTGAAACATTCACTGGAATATGCAACATGCAATAAAATATATCTCCAAGTTTACCAGAAAGTTTACAAGAAAAAAATATATTCTATTCTATATTCAAAATGCAGCATATCCATATTTTTCTGGATGGATGGAATTGAAATTGTACTTCTAGGGATGTATGATATATAGATTTTGGCATCGGAATCGGTTGTGATTTGTTATTTTTTAATGCATTAATGTTTTTGGACCCTATATATGTATCGCACTAAAAAGCATCTCTATAACATCTATAAATATACATATCAGTGTATTATGGTTCTGCTGTGTTCTCAACAATAGGAAGCAATAAATATATGTTTGAGCTCATTTTTGGAAAATACATCTCAATTATATCTCAAAAACCTAATGGAAGCGTTCGGGTCGAGTAACAGTAGATCGATCAGTTCCCACCTGAGTGTCCCCACCAACTTTCATCACAAAGTTACACCCTTGACTTCATGGTTTACTATACGACCAAGCAACAAGCACTGTGTCTGGTAACAAAGTAAGTGTTTGAAACAACCTCTTCTTCTTCTACTAATACTACTACTACTACTAATGAATCAATCAATTGATTTTGATTTGTGTATCAAAGTTCTCTGGTTTGCATGCAGCATTAATTGGCGTCACATTCGCAGGACTGTAGATGAAATTTGCCCCCCAAATTGCATCGTATTATGCAGCACACATCCTATTGAAGGCAATGGAGAGATACGTGGTTAGGGTCATTGGATTTGTTTTTTTTTTTGTTTTTGTTTTAACACTTAATCAATTGTTAGTATTAACAAACTGGACAGCAATGTGTATTCATTCACAACTCCTGATCCTAGTTCCTTTAACTACTGCATTTAAATGGCTAAATACACCTGGAATTCAGTGTGTATCAGAGCTTCAGCACTTGGGCATCAGGTCAGAAATAGTTTATAAGTGACTCTATTTACCGTACTGTTAAATTCATAGTCGGTGAGGCTTTCGGTGCAACTTCTGATTATCTTTCTTAAATTGTTCCCTCTTTTACACCAACAATATGCCCCTCCTTTTGTTCATACCAGCTGCAGCGGGAAGGTTCTACTGGAGGGAGGGAGATTGGGAAACTGCATATCAGAAGCAGGCTGAGCCAGAGACATGGCCCATAAGGAGCGGCATGAAGCCCCACAAGTTATTACCCCTGCTACCCAGGCCCATTTTGTCTTCATCAATTCTTAAACTCATAAGACTCCCAGCCTCTCTCCCTTCCCAAATTGTACCATCTATCAAGTGTGGTGCTACTCCGCTGCATCTCGCTTCCTCTCTCAGTTCTTCTGCTCTGTGGTTTCCTCTCTTGTCATTCTGCAGAGCGAGGCAGTGCTACTGCAGATTGTCAAATTATCCTCAGGCGTGAGCTTTTTTTTATAGGTGTTAATGACTACAACACCATGCGCTTTTTTTCCACCATCTTTGCCCTTGCAATCTTTTACCCTACAACTCTTCTTATCCCAAGAATCTATTTCTGTCTTGATCCTCTTCTCCATATTTCTTTTCCTTTCACATCTTCCCTCCTCTCTGTATCCCCATCTCCCCTCAGTCTGTCTTTCTTTTATCACTTCCATCTAGTTCCTGGTTTCTTGCCACGGCCGACCGACTAGTCCTCTGTCTTCTTCCTCAGCCCCATCTCTTTCTCTCCATCGCTCTAATTATGTGTAGAGACAAAGGCATCTGATTCTCCCTCCTCCCACTCAGAGCTGTCAGGCCTGGTATAGGAGAGAGTTAATTTCACTGTTACTGCATGCTTTAATTAAATAGGGGTGAGGTGAAGGGATGAGAGATTGAGAGGGAACAAAGAAAACAGGGGATGCAGTAACACAAAGGGTGGATTCTGTATTAGTTGTGAACATGCGTCATCTTTGTCGCGAACATCTACAGGTATGCGTGAGCAGCCCCCAGCCAGATGTGCCTGCATGTTAGTTTTTATATTTTTAGCTGTGGAGGTCTGTGCCTTAGCAAACTGAAGGTTTGTATCTTGTTTCTCTAGGTAGATGACACAGTATTTGCTCTTTCAACAACAGCATCAGGTTGTAATCAAGACGTTTAACGACTGATCAGTTTAATTGTAACAGGGATCTCTGCACTCATACAAAGGCTGCATTAACACATCTATGTGTTCACTTCAAACTGTTTAAAGATATTTTAAGGTGAAATAAAATAAATGCATGCTGTTAAACTGTGGAGATATAGATGATGGTGGTAGCTTCATTTTCACAGGATCCTCAATTTGTTTGTGCGTGTGATGACAAGCTGTGTTCTCATATATACACCTATTTTTTCTCTGACAGCTGCTCATTGAGGTCTTTGGTGTTTGCTGTGCACCTGTATTCATTTGTTATATATTTTTTAATTAATCAACTTTTAAATGGTTATATAAATTCCAATTAACAAATACCCAAATTAGGCTTAAAGGTATTAAAGAGCATTTTTAAAAGAAATTAGGTGTCCAGATTAATCTGTAATGATGAATGGCATTCCTGCACTTCTGGTCACAGAAAATTCTTTTTAAATCCATTAACTTTGGCCGTGGTGTGGCCTACAAAACATTAACCACAGTGGGTGGGGGGGCAGTTAAGCTATGTTTACACCGAACTCGATTGGATCAGCAGAAGCAGCCAGTTTATATGTAAAGTCTTTGGTTGATGCGCATCAAAGCTCATCAAAGATCCTCCAGCATGTCTCCAGCAGCAGGTACAGCGCATATTGGTATGCCTGAGCAACTGAAGAAGCGCCTCATGAGCTTCTGAGCATCTGAGGTGCATGACGTGCTTTACAAGCAGCAGATGCTAGAGCTGGAAAACTAGAATTTTTGGTGCTTGATGCGCCCTATCGACCAAATAGAACACCATGATCACTCTCGTGAAACTGTTTATTAAAGGAATAGTACACCCAAAACATGATTAGCCTTCATTTTCTACTCACCCCCATGCTGAACAACACTCTGGAGTACTTTTTTGATATCTCAAATGCATCTGGAGATCTGGGAGGCTTCTTGCTGTCTGCTGACATTCAAATAATTTCCTAAAAGCACGTTCACGAGTCTACGGAAACCGCGGCAGACCAAACCAGACGAAAGTGCGCATTCAGCTCGGCAAAGAACTCATGCTCTTCCTCAACACTGAAGTCCTCAGACATTTTTCTTTCGTTGTTTCTTTCTTTGCACAGGTAAACAGCACATTTCTTCTTCTACGCTTGCATTATCGGCAGAGCAGACACTGAATGCGCACTTTCGTCTGGTTTGGTCTGCCGCGGTTTCCGTAGACTCATGAACGCGCTTTTAGGAAATCCTATACACTACTGTTTATGCTCTAAAACATTCTAAATGACTTCGTTTCGAGTAAATTATGGACGCTACCCACTCAGGACACTTGGAATACATTGGACGAGCAGTATGGAGGAATATTGACATGTTTTTCGTGGACTTTTATGGACCTTTCTGCCTCGGGCACCATAGACCTCCATTATTTGAATGTCAGCAGACAGCAAGAAGCCTCCCAGATCTCCAGATGCATTTGAGATATCAAAAAAGTACTCCAGAGTGTTGTTCAGCATGGGGGTGAGTAGAAAATGAAGGCTAATCATGTTTTTGGTGTACTATTCCTTTAATGCCTACATTAAGTTAAAATGTCGAAACCTGCCATCAAAAATATTTCTGCTTATATTATTCTGGTACCTGCAGTTATTACCATATAACTAAAAACGCTATCATCTATCAATGCTACAAACAGTAGTGGAAAACGCCAAAGAGGCGACCTGGCCTGAGGCAGCTTTTACTGGATTCCCAGTGATAGTCCACTGCTGTGTTGCTCCAACAGCTAATTAACATTTTAAGGCAGGATTGTAATCTTGATGAAATGGCTGTACAGGCAATGTTCTAAGGTGGACTTTCTCACTTACAAATGTATTAAAGCTACTTTTTACCAGCATATCACAGCAAATATAGCAAAGGTATTATCAGCTATTGAACACAGAAAGCACAAGCATCAGACGGATATGTACACACTTTACTGGACAAGCTTCACAAATGTCAAAGATGTTCTTGAGGCACGTCTAACAAGCATCAAATATGAAGCAGCAAACGCTTCTTTGCTGCTCAATTCGCATTAATGTTGCTGCAGTCTGACCATTGGTTGTCCCTCAAAATTAAACATCGTAGCTTAAAAACAAAGGGGCTAATGGTTCACAAAAATGATGGAACTCATTTTAAAGGATCTTTATATTTTAGACATTAACAGTAATGAGAAAACACTTACATTATTACATCATACTTTTGTTGAGACTCTTATTTAAATAAAGCGTGTTAAAACTTTATTAACACCATTCAATGCTCGTGTCTGATTCAAGAAGCATGGTATTGCTTCTAGTTTTGGTATTGCTTTTTAGTTTTTCAGTCTGCTTGTTTACTTTCAAGATTATTATTACAAACCCTTAATAAAGCTTTTGAGCACACCTAGTCTGGTTGATTTTTGAGTTCTCAGAAACGTTTTGTAACAATACAATCAGCCCAAAAAAGAACCTGTCACCAGCGTCAGTGTTGGGTTCAGGCATTGCTTTAATGACTGAAACTTGGGCTCTGTTTGGGACTGAGATCGAAATTGCCAGAAGTTGTCTGTAGAGTGGTGTTGGCGGAATTCAGGCTGACTATTGCTCCTCATGGTCCCAAGTGGTGCCTCTTTGCTCAACTGACTTAGGCTGACTGGAAAGGCTGACTGGGATCCCGAGACAAGACTGGACGTGACAACCAGAGGTTTGCAAATGTCTTTTGGAAAACCAGAGAATCACAAACTGGGGATGACGAGACAAGAACGTCAGGACACGATTGAACTGAATTGAACTCTGAGGCAGCGCAAAGGCTTGCTACCACTTGAGAGCATTAAATGTTTGTCATCTGCCTGAGATAACCTGATCATTTTTACTGTAAATCCTGCAGATGTTCTCCTTAATCAACACCAGCTGGATCCAGGATCAGCCTGGAGAATGACCACTACAGCCACACATACTCACAGCAACTCAGAACCTAACGACATTTGAGGTAGAGTTTTCTTCTGTCTCTGAAATTCATTCATCATGTGTTAAGGCTCCACCAATGCTGCAAACACCCAGGGTTGCCTTAAAAACTCCAAGCCTCTGTGACCCAGTCCTGGATCCAAGTTCTCCACACTACAATGTGGTTCCAAGTTCCCTTTTTTCCATCATGGTTCCCGGTTCTTCGGGGTGCACCATGACTTGAAGTTTCCTGAGCTCCATTGTGGTTCCAATTTCTGTGTGCTTCACTATCGTTCCAAATCCCACAGGCTCCACCATGGTTTAAAGTTCTTCATGCTTCAGCATAGCTTCAAGTTCCCCGGCCTATTGTCCAAACCCATCAAACTTTATAAATTCTACCCAAGCCCCAAAAAGCTTTATGACTTCTCGCCTGCAGACCTATGGCCTCAGCCTATCAAGCCACCACTCCTCTGGACTGAGCCTAAGCATCGTTAAAGTTTCAAGCCTTGTCCAATTCTCAAGCCTTGTCCACCTCATTGCCAGTTGCAGTCAAACCAACCACCAACTGTCTATCTGATGCCATCGCTATAAGTCGGGAGGAGAAATTTGGAACATGTGCTCCCCTCATGGCTCAAATGGCTTAAATAAATGTTGTTGCAAAACATTTATTTTTGTTTTAAAGGAGAAGAAATAAAATTTGAATTTGGATTATAAGGTGTCTTTAATGGATTTCTCTTGTCACGCATAACCTTGTCACCATCAACAAATCTCATCCTCATTTAAGTCTTGAACCCCATCCAAGACTCAAGCCTTGTTGATGTTGAGGACAATTAAACGTGGTTTGTTTAACATAAGATCTCTCTCTATAAAAAGTTAATTAGTTAATGAGATAGTCAAATTAATCTTTCTTGTCTTACAGAAACCTGGCTGCAGCAAAATGATTACGTTAGTATAAACGAGGCAACTCCTCAATCTATTTAAATTTTCATATTTCCAGGAATTTTGGATGAGGAGGAGAAGTAGCAACAATCTTTCAGTCTGACTTATTCAGTTAGTTCAAAGCCAGTCAGTAGTTACAATACTTTGGGGCATTCAACCCTTGGTTCCCCCATCCAAATTGTAATGTAGCAAAACATATTCTGTTTATAACTTTGTATCGTCCAGTGAGTCCTTAGCAATTCAATTTTCCTAGTTGGATTTATTGGATAATAAAATTTGCCTATCATTATGTGACTGTATAAACTCACACATTGCTTTAGTTTGTGATGTGTATCTAAATTGCTTTACAAAACTTTACCTTCTGAACGGGTTTAGTATTTCTTTTTTCTGCTCATAATTCCATGAGCACTCGGGTAGTTCCACTTCATTGATAGAACAGACTTAATAATTTATCAGTCTAAATCCTTGATTTAACTTATCCTTTTGACTTTTGTAGGAGAACATGGAACAATGTAATGATTACTGTGGTAATTTGCATTGATTGTATAGTATGACAATGTTTGAATATAAGGACAAAAACTAGGAATTATTTGTGTCTAATCCATTTTTTGTTACAGGTACATTCCAGGACACAACAAAATATCACTGTGGAAGAGATGCAGAGAGACCAGACACCAGCTGCAGCACTACATCCCCATACCTTACCTATACCAAGAACATTGTAGCCAGCAGATATTAGTATAAACCCAAGGAGAGGCATGTTGATTCCAATTAGCAGTCTGTTGTTTCACACTGTGGGCGATGGAGCTTGTTATTCCAAGCATGGAGAGAGTCTGAGGAGCCACTGCTCTGCGTCTCCTACCGTGCAATCAGCCTCTATGACTCTTTCATACCCAGCAAGCACTGATTGCTACATTCATCTGGCACCATTCGCACTCTGTGAGGTGCTGCAGAGGTACATTTGTTACGAACTGTCTCGAACACCCGTGGAAAAAGGTACGAAAAAGCCTTGCATGAGGGCTGAAGTCCTGCTGTCAGTGAGAACTATATGGTCATAATGATCCCATCAGAAAAGCAAAAAAATAATCACAGTTCCTTTTTGCAATCATAATTTAGAGTACTAATACTATATTATAGACTCTAATTACATGCCTTGATTAAAAACTTGGAATTTACAATGCAGGATTCAATCGCAAGCTGTTAATGGCAACCCGATTTTTGCTCTTTGACTTTGTGCAGGATGTGAAAATGAATCCTCGCATTGTGGCTAAGATGGCTTCATTGTGTGTCTGTCAAAAAACTACATTCGGTGATGACTGATTGATCTTGGAAGGGAAATCATTTAAACAAAGTGTATTTCATGACTGCCATATCTTTAGGGTTGCCTCTTAGTATGTTTTTTTTTTTTTTGTTACGGTCTCCCAAAGATTTTTTGTGTTAATATCATGTATCTGTCTTTTGGTTCAGAAAGACAAAATGTTATAGAACATGAATGTGCTTAGAAAGCGTTTGATAATGTATCATCTATCATTTGATCAGCAGCTAAACCAGGGTTCCACAAAGCTTTTTGAAAGTTGATGCAGTTAAGAGGTAATTTCCAAAGACCTCTGTCATTACCTCCGGGTGTCAGTACCTGTCACTTCCTATTTCTATATTTCAATAGCTGTTCCCTTCTTGTTCTTAACTGGCTTCTCCATCAATGGCGCCCTGGTTTCAGGGTTTCAATCTGGGTTTAAATCTGGGTTTAAACCCAATCTCAGACACTCTAGGGGAGAAATACAGGTAAGTGACCACGATCAACTGATAGAAGATTATCTGTGTTGGTCACTTACCTGGTTTAACAGTCCAGACCACAAATCTCCCCAGTGCTGCAGTCCCAGAGGTGATGCTGGAAGCCGATCCTGGTCAGGGATCCAGAACAGACAGGAACAGACAGAACAGGCAGGATCCAGATCAGGCAGGAACAGAAACAGGTGGCAGGATCCAGACTTCCAGGCATCCACAGACTTCCAGGAGGGTTCAGAGTCTGACTGGGACCAGAAGCATGACCAGTTGGTCACGCACAGGAGCAGACAGGATCAGGTGCAGACAGGCAGGCACAGTGGAAGAGGGTAGCCGAGACAGGACGTAGGAACCGGAACTTGAAGCAGGACTTTAAACTGGTCTCCTCCCTGGAGCCAGGCTTACTTGATAAAAACTGAACCTCCCCCCATAATGAGCCAAAAACCCAGAGGACTCCGCGGGGGAGGAACAGTGGACAATCAGGAGAGGAGACAAACACTAAAACCCTCTTTCAACTGGCAGCTAGGATCCAGGACATGAACCATAAAATAAAACTGAACAGAAAGACTGACAGAAAGACAAGCAATGATCTGGCACTGAATGCTCAGGCTGAACTGAATATAAACTAGAGGAATAAATTAGAATTGAGGCAGGGAGGGAAAAACGACAGGTGAAAGGAATGACTAATTAAGGGAGAGCAAACAGGCCAGATCATAATACCCATTTTGTTTTAATAAAAAATGTGAACATCAATTTAAGAGTTTGTAATGGCAACTCTTTATTGCAGAGATAGTTTTAACTATCAGCAATTTATGGTTTCTCATGAGGAGAAAAAATATTTTATGCAATTCAGGTTTGACCTTTCGACATCAAATAAGAAAATGTGTTTCTTCTCTTGTGTGATTCTGGTCTGATTGATCAACAATGTTTACGTTCTGCTCTGCTACTTGCTGTCAGGTTGAGTGCTTTTTTATTCAACATATAATAATCATTTCCACAACCAATAAGTGAACCTGAGCTCACCTCAACAAACCTCTCCAATGATCCAATCAGAGCCAGAGTTTTGAAAGCCACCATATGTGTAGATATCCAACATTGAAACCTTGCCATGCCAGCCTGCCTGCCTGGTCACGTCTTATTCTGTTTCTTGGTTTCTCTGTTTCACCTCGCCCTTACTTGATTCTCTTGTCTGCTCTCTGATATTCTGGACCATGACTCTTCACTCTCTGCCTCAAGGCTCAGCCCTTTTCATTTGTTTGCCAAAGATATTTTACTACCTGTTTGTTTGTCTCTGCGTATCAAACCTTGTTTCTGTTTCAAACCTCATCCCTGGATTTGTTTACCATTGAGTGTAAATATTTTAATAATAATTGACCTTTGTTGATCTCACATTGGAGAAATTTACCTCTGCATTTAAACCATCCCCATGCGGAGAAGAGGGCTACCATGGTAGGGTGCACGGGGAGTGGTGTGGGGTTAAGGGTCTTGCTCAGAGACCCCAAGGGGCAGTCTGTAGGAGTGGGGCTCAAACTTAGAACCTCGGGGTTCCAAGCTCTATGCCCCAACCACTAGGCCGCCATTCCTCTTTTTGACAGATTTCTTTTCTGAACATTGAGAGATGTCACTTAGAGAGGTGCCAGTCTACCTTGCCTACTCTTCACCTGCGGTTTTCATAGGGGTACTATGTACTACTACCACGGCAGCTGTGATAACATCTTTATGGAGTTTGATAATGTTTTCGTTTAAGTTTATCTGTTTATCATTGATTATAATTTGTTAGCATTGATAGCAGCTGGAACAGGAAGCACTTATGGATGTGTCTATATATACAATATTGATGGTGCTGTCACACTTGTGGTAGCATGAGAGGGACTCTTCAACCCAAGTGGCTAAGGTGTTGCAGCTCACTGAGGTTTGCACCTCAATGTGAGCTGTGGCAAAAAGGTCTGCTGTGTCTCTCAGCATAGTTTCCAGAGGCTCTACCAGAAGACTGGCCATACACCAGGACATGTGGAGGAGGCCATAGGGGCACTGCAAACCCAGCAGGAGGACCACTACCATGGCCTCACACCCCAACATGGTGCAGGGTACTTGGCATTTGCCAGAGAGCACTAGGATTTGCAGATTCTCCACTGGCACCCTGTGCTCTACACAGATGAAAGCAGGTTCACATTAAGCATATTTGACAGACATGACAGAGTCTGGAGATACCGTGGAGAGAGATCTGCTGCCTGCAACATCCTTCAACATGGCTGGTTTGGCAGTGGGACAGTAATGGTGTGGGCTGGCATTCTTTGGAGGGCCGCACCAATATGGACGAAATTTTGATTTCAGAAGTAGAGGAAATGATGACGGAGGATGATCTTGGCAGTGATGACTGGTTTAATGGTTTATTCCATTCACCTGCGTAGCTCCACACAGATTCTCATCACTGTTCATCTTATCCACCTGCTCCTGCCTCTATTTAAGCCGCTTGCTCCCAGTCATCAGTGCCAGATTATCCAAGCCTTCAGTCAACGGACTCTTGTTGTTTTTTGGTTGTGGACTCAACCTGGATCTGCCTCCTGACTTTGACTTGAATTTTCCCCTTGGTAGCTCTTCAGATCTCTGATCTTCTGGTCTGGACTCCTGTTAACCTACATTTGTAATGCTGTCACAGTGAAGGGGTCTGATTACGAAATTTACCTTTTTTCAGTTTTGTTTAACAATTGAAATTTCAATACATATTATCTGATATTAATAGGTTCACATGTTAGGTTTCCTTGATATAACTAATGTCAGTAGTTGTCCTTGTGCTCTCTGTGAAAATAATTGGATTCTGGACAAAAAGAAGATAGCAGGACAAAAAGGGAAATAAGTACAATGAAAAATAAATGGAACGAAAGGTAGAATGGTCCAATGGAAGGGCGAGATGCATTAATGGATAGGAAGTGCAGTAGTGCTAAAGGCATTTAGAGAGTAAAAAATGCACAGATGGATGGAAAATGACAACAGGATAGATTGGTGACAGGAGGAATGGTGAAGTAGGATGAGTTGTTGATGGTATGGACAGGTGGTAGATGGGTTGAGTGAAGTGTTTAAGGCAAGATGCACAAGCAGTTGATGGATAATGGAACCACAGGAGTATGCAGAGTAGAAGGAACAGTCATTGTTAATTATATCATGCTAACAGGAAAAAAATAAAAAATAAAAAAATAAATAAAATATATATATATGTGTATATATATATATATATATATATATATATATATATATATATATATATATATATATATATATATATATATATATACATATATATATATATATATATATATATATATATATAAACATGTTACACATGCTTTACATGTACTCTAAATAGAGTTTACTTGTCATGTATGTAAAAATCTCTTTAAGATTCACAAAATCTAGAATACACATGGAATACAGAGTTTGTTGCAAAATATAACAAAGGGTTAAGTAGAGGATGCTAAGCAAACGGAGGTAGAGATGCAGACAGAAAGGGAGTGTCAGAGTAGATGGAGGATATTTCCAGAGTCTTAATGCACCCTGAACGCCACAGGACATAACCAATGTGAACGGGTTCACCCAATTGCGCCCCCCAGGACGACAAGAGCGTTGCACCCCGGGAAGACCCCACAGCTCATTGAGAGGGGTCACAGGCGATGTGCTGTGCTCCATTTAGAGTGCTGCTCATGATGGATGAATGAAGGAAGGGAGTGTGTGTAACTGGGAATGGGGTTGTTGCCTCCTTGAGCACAACAGGAATGCACTGCCACCAGGGACTTCTTTTTGAAACTGTGAATGTGGTAATGGGTGGTAATGGGTGGTAATGGGAAGAGACACAGGTGGAGCAAAGGTGACTGCACTTTTTTAGGTCAGCATTCCCACATGCTTGGTGTTGATGTAATAGTTGTAGAAGGTTGAACATTAGGGTATACATGATGTTTTGTAGACTGAGGGAAATTCCTAGATCCTATTTTGGGTGGGCTTTAATATCTTTACGTTAAATATCTGTTGAATGAATACATTGTTCTATAAAAAATAAAATGTGCTGAGAGGAGAAGTATGTGTATTTCCGTCATATGGTTAATTTTAAAAATGGATTTCTTCATTAGAAGAAGATTTGACTTATGCTGACTGAAGTGTTAAGAACAGGACTTGAACTTTATATGTCAGGAAATACAAACAGCTGTCAGATACGCACTTAATGAAAAAAGGCAATACTGCTTATACATAGTAGTCCTTGAGGGCTGTTGCTTCTACAGGGAAATCAAAACTTGTATGTTCAGAAAAACTGCAATTTGTAGACATCTGGAACCAAGACTAAATCTATAGCAATTTTTTTTTTTTACTGGAAGCAGTTTCTACTGTACTACTGTATTTTTTCATAATATCATTGTTCTAATATGACATTCACACAGGTAATTAAATTCTTTCCAAAAAAGCAATGTATCTTTTTGAAAAATATTGTTAATATTTGTTCCAAGTTAAACCAATCATACAAGCTCTAAATGCACAGCCTTAGTTTTTTTTTTCTATATCCACTATGATTTATGGAAATGTAATGCATGCAGTTGAGCTATAATGATAATAATAATAATTATTATAATATGTTTTTCCTTATGTATCTATGGGAAAACAACTTGTAATCAAAATCACACTGTTAAACCTCCAACCACATGAGTAGCAGTCTAACTTATGTAAAATGTTCAGCCACTAGATGTTTGAATACCTAAAATAGTATGGAGGGATAACTTGACAAATTGCCTGTATTCATCTTGATTTGGTGGAACAATTGTTGAAGGTGATGGTTATAAGTTTAATTTCTCCCAGCCTGTATAAGTGGAGCTACTGCGCTCACAAGCAATCGTGCTGTTTGCCAGCCAGTTGCTAGATCCATAAATGCAAATACTAATGCTGACCAAACCAAACGTTTAACTCACCATTTCAGAAGAAAAGCAGCCAACTTCTCAGGTCCAACTTTCAAAGGCTTGATGGATGCTCACTCTTGTTTTGCTTCTCTTTTTTAGTTTTTTTTTCTTTTGCTTAAATCTGAAAAACATAATAATAATAATAATAATAATAATAATAATAATAATAATAATAATAATAAAAAAACATCTCAGCTCTGTCACAGAAATATAAGGATCTGGCAATGCCTGAGCTCTGTCCTACCTTAATTCTGTGTATTATTCTTATTGCTGCATTATCCTTTTCTGATGACATTGGCACTCTAGCCAAAATATTTATATATTTATAAAACAATTATGTAATTATTTTTTCAGTAGCATTGAAACATTTAATATGCACCACTGTAAAAATTCTGTGGATGTATTATTTTTTTCAATTTCAACTCAAATTACAGGTGGATAAAATTATTGTCAACCATTGTTTAATAAAAGAAAAACCCAGAATTATCACATACATAACTTGAATATAAATTAAAGTAACAATAAATACAAATTTTACAAAATTAAAGTGAGGAATTGCTTTTTTAACATGTGTTAGAGTGATATCTATCCTGTGTTTCAACCAGAAGGGTCATAAACTTTTATGACCTCCTGTAGGTCATGAGGCAGAATCACACGGATGTGTGACTTCCATCCAGCCAGTTGGTCAATTCACACTATCTTGTTACCTGCATCCTCCCAGACAATGATTACTGGCTCTTCTGTTTTAGGCCCGCCTGTTTGATGTTGTAAACTGTTAATAAAAGGCTTTGCCATGAAGGGATCTGTGGGAGAAGGTGATGGCTTTCCAAGCCAGCATTCTTCTCTCCACCCGGCACACACTGACGTCACAAAACCCGGTCTCTGTGTTGATCATTTTCCTTTTAATCTTTTAAACTCACATTTCTCTGGATTAAAACCCAACATTTTTGGTGCCGAAACCCGGGAGTCAAGATCCAATTGTCCAGGACCGTGCGGGACCAAGGCCAAGAAACTGTCAACAGCCGTCCACCCTTTGCCGGACGGAGCCAATAGGTTGGTCCAGCCCTGCCCTGGACATCCTGGTGACGACTCAAGCTGAGGACTGATCTGCACAGAAACGGTACGCCTAAGGTTTTTTATTAAAAGCTGGTCTGGGACCATGTGAAAGCTATAACTAGTTGTAGTCGCTAGAATATTTGACAAACAGGGTTTGTTGTGATAGATCTGGGATCGGTATTCTATGCGTTTGGGTCTGGGACCCTCTGTGTGAAAGCTATAACTAGTTGTAGTCGCTAGAATATTTGACAAACAGGGTTTGTTGTGAGAGATCTGGGATCGGTATTCTATGCGTTTGGGTCTGGGACCCTTTGTGTGAAAGCTATAACTGGTTGTAGTTGCAAGAATATTTGACGAAACCAAGTTTTGTTTACAAGTCTGGGACCTGGGTATTCTGTGTGTTTGGGTCTGGGACCCTCTGTGAAAGCTATAACTAGTTGTAGTTGCAAGAATATTTGACGAAACGAAGTTTTGTTTACAAGTCTGGGACCTGGGTATTCTGTGCGTTTGGGTCTGGGACCCTCTGTGTTCAAGCTATAACTGGTTGTAGTTGCAAGAATATTTGACGAAACGAAGTTTTGTTTACAAGTCTGGGACCTGGGTATTCTGTGCATTCGAGTCTGGGACTCTATGTTGGTTAAAAAAATAAAAAATATTAGGCCTTAGGTGTGTGTGACTGTGTGAAAGTGTGTGAGGAAACAATCGAACCGCTGTGTACTGGACTAAATTCTTTAAAAATGGGACAAGGTAGTAGTAAGAAGGAAATGCCAGATGATGTTAGATGGATGGTGGCGTGTTGTGGTGGTGACTCAGAGTTTGCCAGAAAGTGGATTGAGAAGGAGGGCTGGGATGGAAAGTTGAAAGTTGAGCCGCTGACAAAGATTCAGCAGAAGGTGGAGATGAAGTTGGTGTATAAATCAAAAAGAAAACAAGCTAAATACAGAAAAGAATTAGAAGAGTTAAATAAGTGGATTATGCAAGCAAAAAATAGGGAAAGCCAAATACAACAGAAGAAGGATAGAAAGACAGCTACAATTGCTGCTGTAAAAGTTAAAGCTGATGAAGAAACTGTTGTATCCCGTATGCTTCCTCAATATCCTGACCCTAATCAAATTCAAGGGGGTGATGGGGTTCAAGCAGTGGCATCAGCTGCGCAGGAAGGTGGAGATAAACCCCATCACGGTGAATATGAACACAGCCATGCCACTGTTCCTCCTCCAGTAGCCCCACCATCGTGTGGTGATATTGGAGGAGCAGGAGCAGGCCCCCTGTCCGTGTCGTCCTCTGTGGATGGTATGGAACTCAGTGCCTCTGACTCTTGTGAGCATGAGTTGGGAGGATCAGGGGGGGATGTGAAGCTTGATTCGAAGTGTTACAGGGATGATTATCAAGTGGAGGCTTGTGGAAGGGGCCCATCTGCCCCTATTTATCCAAGATTGGCTGAATTAAAAAAACAAGAACAGGACCAAGATCCTGGGGAGGGGGCATGTGCTTTTCCGGTGTTGGAGGTGGCCAACCCTCATTGTGGTCAACGCACGGGACCCCAAGATGGTGACCCACTGGATTGTGGACCCACTGTTCTTGTGTGTGGGCCATGGACAGATGCAGAGATGCGGACTGCCTGTCGAGGTTTACCTCCAGCCAGACAGAACCCAGTTAAATGGTTCGAGGATGTTAAAAATAGATTGAGAAAATTCATGGCAGAAACAGGAAAGCCATGGGCAGAAAACGAACAAGATGACATTGACCCGTTAACTAAGTGGATGCTGAAGCTTTTCAGCGACAAAACTGTTCGGAAAACATGTAATCTGCCTAGTGCTCCTTTTGTTTCCCCACAGGAAGGCCTGAAGCCTGGAGACCGAGTGCTGATTAAAATCATCAAAAGGAAAACTTGGAAAGCTCCGAGGTGGGAAGGACCCTACATAGAGCAACTAACAACCCCCACTGCCGTGAAAATCCAGGAGAGAGACACTTGGATCCACCAGAGTCATTGTAAACTGATTAAAAACTTTCCACAGCAAGAAGCCCAATTACCTTCACAGGAACCCCATAACTAAGAGCTGATGAAGATAGCTTTACCATTTATAGGATTGTTAATCATATTTTTCCTTTTTATCTGTTGCTTAATACCATGCCTGCAATCAATGTTTCAGAAAATGATAGGAACCACTCTAATCCAATATTCAGCTATCAATTATGCTCAACTCCGCCGAGATGCTGATGAAGATAATGATGATGATGAAGTTATGTAATCTTTTACAGGGATAATGGTCGCCTCCTCGGGAGGGGCTGGGTAAGAATTTTTTCTCTATTGGAGAGTTTTTGCCTACTCAAGGGACAGATTATTTTTAAAGTTTTTACATTCTTTTTTACCTTTGTGCTTGAATTTTCCTTTTAATATTGTTGTGTTTTGCATATTAAACTTTGATTACTGAATTCCCTATCTGCAATGCATTCATGATGTATGTAGTGAAAATCTTTTTAGAAGTGCTATATGCTGATGTTTTTATGTATAAGAGGAGGGAAATGTTAGAGTGATATCTATCCTGTGTTTCAACCAGAAGGGTCATAAACTTTTATGACCTCCTGTAGGTCATGAGGCAGAATCACACGGATGTGTGACTTCCATCCAGCCAGTTGGTCAATTCACACTATCTTGTTACCTGCATCCTCCCAGACAATGATTACTGGCTCTTCTGTTTTAGGCCCGCCTGTTTGATGTTGTAAACTGTTAATAAAAGGCTTTGCCATGAAGGGATCTGTGGGAGAAGGTGATGGCTTTCCAAGCCAGCATTCTTCTCTCCACCCGGCACACACTGACGTCACAAAACCCGGTCTCTGTGTTGATCATTTTCCTTTTAATCTTTTAAACTCACATTTCTCTGGATTAAAACCCAACAACATGCGTCAACAGAAGGATTTTAAAAATAAACTCGTAAAACAGGCCTGAACGAAAATGAGGGTAATCTTAACTTCATATTTTGTTACACAACCTTAGAGACTTAGACTTAGGCAAATTCTGGTTCCAGTAGCTCATATAGAGTACAAAGACTTAAAGCAAGATGCCATTAAAGATAAAACTACCATGAACAATATAAAAAGAGTGTATATACAGTAGCAGCTATTCTAAATAGCCCTTCCCAGTCAAACGAATGCCGAATGGCAGCCCACTTCCCTGCAACTCACAACATAATCCCCTCCAACTTCAAGCATCTGGAGTGACCCCCTCCTTCTCCTGGGCGTGCAAATTTTTTTACTCTGACTCCACCCTTTCACTGAATTACAGGGAGAAGGCGCTTCTCTTTAGATCTTAATGTCCACAAATCTTGACAGAAAGAACATTTTAGTACAAAGATTGATGTTTAAAAACGAATTGTAGGGGACCAGCCGAGAACCAGTCAAGGACCCATTAATGAAAGTGGGGGACATTTTGAATGGCTACTCCTGTAGTAACAAGAAACCTTAAAAAAAATATAAGGCATCACTGCAATTAAAAAAGATCATTGACCTGTCAATGAGACTTCTGCACCTCAGCAGGTACTTTTTTCCACTCCTCATATATAAACAGTCCCAGTTTTCTCAGGTTTGAATGATGCTTTTTCCAGATGGCATGTTTCAGGTCCATCTTAAGATGCTCAATAGTATTTAGGTCATGGCTCATATAAGGACACTTCAGAATTGTGCAATGTTTTCTCTTTTCGCCATAATTGGGTGTTTTTAGCTGTGTGTTTTGGGTCAATATCCTGTTACAAGATCCATGACTTGCAACTGAGACCAAGCTTTCTGACACAGGGCAGCATATTTCTTTCTAGAATCCCTTGGTAGTCATTGTACCCTGGAGAGATTCAAGACATATGGAGCAAAGCAGCCCCAAAACATAACAGAGCCTCCTCCATGTTTTACAGTAGGGACAATGTAGACAAAGAGTAAAAATTGACTCTCACCTGTCCATAGAACATTCTCAAGAATGTTTGTGGCTTGTCAACATATAGTTTTGCAAATTCCAATCTGGCTTTTTATCATTTGCTTTCAACAAGGTGTCCTCCAATTAAGTCCACTTTCACGCAAACAACAACGGATGATTCTGATGTTCTTTAAGCTTGAAGTTCACCTTCAATCCCTTAATATGACAGTGTTTTCTTGCCACTATGCCTGTGACTGATGATGCATCCTGGCTGCAGTACCTGACTACAGGAATATCCCTTTGGCTGACTGGTAAGGATACATAACTTTCACTGTGACATCAAATCCCACCCAGCCCTCTGTTGCCTACATTGCCACCTTTAGACATTATCTTTGTATCTTTTGTTACCATTTACTATTTGTATTATGAGATTTGATTTGTCATCAGTTTTCATCCCGCAGCCATGTCCAGGGAAGTTGGGTATAGTACCATGGATCTTACATTTCTGATTTACACGTGCAACTGTAATTCCAGGATCATTAAGCTGCTTGGTAGTAATAATAGTATTTATGTTTTCCATTATTACCACCATCAAGGAGGAAATATTTTCAGCAGCGTTAATTTGATTGTTGGTTTGTCAACAGGATAACAAAAACAGCTGAGGATAAATTGCTTTTTACCAAAGGTCTGAGCCCAAATTACTATCCAACTAAATTTGGGTGGTGATCCAGATCACGATACAGATTTCTGATTTGTTTAAACAACTACTTGACATTGTGTGATAAGGATATGCATTGTTTGGTTGAGATCAGCACCCTCTTAGTAATTTCTAGGTGTAACTTATTTTAACTTTATTTTCTCTGATAGGAGGCAAAATTATAGAGATTTAAAAACAAACTATAAAGGTCTAGAAGCAACCAAATAGACCAGCAGAAGGCCATTATGGCTCAGCCGAGAGACACTAGCAATGAGGACGTTATACTATGCATGGCCTTCTCTAGAAGAATGATTTAAATAAGACTAAACCTCGGCAAAACCAACAACTAAAAAAAGATTTTATTTAATCAAAATCTTTAAATCAGTGGTAACCAATTAAAAATCAGTGGGGTCCAAATAAATAAAAACTTATACCACTAAAGGTCCGGAGACATTTTTAATTATAAATTGTTACTTTAAACAGAATTGATCACTTACATAAAATGCAGGTGTTTATGAATCCATATAATACATTCAATTTTCAAAAAAAAAAAAAAAAGGAAGAAAATTTTTCCATTTTAAAATCTAAAGTGTTTTTTTCTTTTTAAGTAGAGAACAAAAATCTTTCTGTTTGGTATATAGACAATTTCCTAATTCACAGATTTGATAAAACACGTGAAGTGACCGTTTGTTTTGAGAGCAGTGGGCTTTAGGCTGCCCTGCAAGGCTTTAAACCTGGGTTTGAATGGAGACAAAGCCATTCTCAAGCACATATCAAGGTGATCATTTTTTATTTATTTTTGATTATGTTCATGGTAGAGAATCCTGCTTCACAGCAGATGGTTGAGCCAAACATACTCAAAATGTGCAGGGTCATCTTTTCTTTCACCAGTTCACCGCAGTTCTTCCAGCAGTCCACACTTTCTCTACTCTCTTTTTCTCATTGTCTTCTCCTTCTTTTCCATTGCCCGGCTTGCAACAGGTTTACTGCTGTTTCTAAAACTAGCAACAGCAGCAACCCAGACTGACAGCAGCTCATTAGCTAATTTGTATCACGTGCAGCCTGGTGCCGGACGCTCCAGAGGGCTTTACCATATTAACAGGAGAAGCAGCTCAAGTGAAGTTATACACTGCCTTCGGACAACATACAGTAATTAATAAATGTTTTAGATCAGTTTAGGTCTGGATTAGCCAGAAAGTGGGACCGGATCTGGACACCGCTCCGCTAATCTGTGACCTCTGCCTTATATACATATATAATATTTATGAAACAACTATTTGCCAAACTATTTTAAGTTATTTTTAGATTTAAGTAACAAAGCAATCCAAACAGCTGCACTCTACATAAAATTCAATCCGGTTAAAATGTAGCTAACACAAAATAAACTTATTAAAAAAATAAAAATAAAAAAAACGGCTATGAAGCAAGAGTTTGGCCCTGAGCCCAGGTTTTAACTTCATCCAATTTGTTACTTCTCAACCAGGTCTTGGGCTTTCTCCAGCGATCCATAAATACATATTTTCTTGATGTTTTTTTTCTAATGTTAGAGATCGCTCATAAGTAATAGGATTCAGATAAACCAGAGCCATCTTGTAGGAGCTCCAGACACCATGTCACTATGTAAACCATGACATTTATCTCTACTTGTCTCACCACAAGATAGCGCTGCTAATTTGTTGAGCCACTGGCGAAGTCAGAAGGTTACTCTTCACTCCGGTCTTCTCAGGGAAAGCTGCTTCAGGACCTGGAAGAGTAGAAAATACTGCAATAATTAACATGAGGTGTGTGACTGCAGTATGCAGGCAGTGTTACCATTTAGCCTTGTGTGACGATGCTACTGCTACAGAGATGACATTAAGGCCACTAGGACACAAGAGACTGTGTGTGTTCAGGGCCTTTGAGAGCATTCAACAGTGTGTGTTTGCATCTCTGTGTGTTTTTGTGTTGAGCAATTATCTGAAAGACTGAGGAATTGAAAGAGGGATGGAGAAAGAGGAGCAGTGTGGGAGGAGGCAGCTATGTAAGCTCCTAAGAGAGACTGGGAGGGCGAAGGGTCATTATTGACTGAATGAATTTTTAAAGAGGGCCCTCGTCAGGGGGTGGGAAGGGCAGCGGGCTTCTGTGTGTGACTGTGTGTCGAGTCATACCAAAAGCTTTTCTACTACAGAAACCCTTCTATTCTCTTCTTCTGCTGCACCAGACTATACATCACCTCCAGCCTGATTTAGACCTGCTTGTTTCGCTGTATAGACTCCATAGTTTCCACGCTCACCGGTAAAGCCTCATTGATTGCCCTTTCACACCCGTTCACAATCAATGCTGGACCTGGTTTCAGGAGGACAGCCTCTGGGAAGAAAGAGGGAGCTACCATATAGAGGAGAAAGAGTGCATAAGAAGTGTGTTCTTTTCTCTGGGAAGTGGAAAAAGAGCTGTGAGGTGGGTTACTTGAGGCCATCACCTCCAAGCTTCTTGGATGCAGGAAGTGAAACCAGCCTCCAGCTTGTTTTGCAAGGAGAGAGATATAGAGAGTTGAGGGGAGGGTGGTTGTTGCAGAGGGTTTAGAAATACTCTGCATGCTCACTGACCCTGGCAGATAGCAAGCGAAAGTGGGAGGGGGGCATTCAATCATACTAATGAGCAAAGAGAGGGATGGGAGAAGAGACGAGGTGATGGATGAAAGAGGAGGCAGTAAAGCAGGGGGAAAATGGGTAACGGCGAGGGTGGGGTGGTTTGGTTTTGCCAGCCATACACCCTGCTCCTCTAGCCTATCAACCCACCTCACCCTTAGAGCATCAAAACACCCTATCTGCGTTTTGTACCCGAGAGCAGCAACACTCATTAGTGCCAGGCAGAGCCACTGTTGGATGAAGCTGAAACGGCGGCTCAAAGCAGCATCTAGCGGCCCCCCTCCTGCTCATCTCAGCACTCTCTCCATCTTCACTCGCTCCCTTTCAGCCAATTTGGCCCTCTGTTGTTCCCTCCCCATTTTTCTCTTTATTCATGTTTGTGTCTCCTTTATCTTCTGTCCATTTGATTTTTCACATCCCTCCATCTTTCGCTGACTTCTTTTTGCTCTGTTATCTGCCTGTTTTTCCCCCCTTCTCTTTTCCCTCGCCTTCTCCGCTCATCCGTTTGATTCCCTCCAATCCTTGCTTGTCTCCACTCCCGTGTTGGAAGGGTGATTTGGAGGATTAGGCCGGTGGCAGGGTTGTTGCTGTGTCAGTCTAACAGGCAGGGATCTGGACCACAGCTCAGTCCAAATCCCTTCTTCCACGCTTGCCTGCCAGGCCACCGAATTAGGGGCTTCCACCCTCGTCCATCTTTCATCTCTCTCATACTTTTTTTTTTTTTGAGAGCTCATCTTTGCATGCTCTTGTATGTTGTTCATCCAAGTTTTTTTTTTTTTCTCTGTGAAACCTTCTGATGTCTAATACAGTTATAAATTGTATATTTATGTTATTTCTTTTCCATTATTTGTGAAATTTTGTGAAAAGTTGAGGGTGCAAGCTTCCTTTTAGTCAGAATTATTGAATGATTCCTCCTTCAAGAAATCCATCATTTAGTTTTTAATCTTGAAATTAGTCAAATCCAGAAAAGGTAAATGCAAAATCAAACACAAGTAAGATAATCCAATGGTTAAGTTTGTCTTCGCAGGCAAAAAAAAAAAATAAAAAAATCACCTAAAAATGTTCAATTATTTTAAAGATTGTTTTTCTCAGAATTATAAAAGGAAAAAAAGACAGAAAAAAATGAATAAAAAGAAAAAAAAGAGAGAAAAAAAGGGAAAAAAAAGAATCGTAAAAGTGAGTTTTTCCATTAGAAGCCTCAAGGGAGAAAAAAGAGCTCACCTCTACTCTATAAGGCGAGAAGATGCTACGACGGAGTATTAGGGCCACACATGAAGAGAAAAATATTTTTGCCATGACGAGATTAAACTCGACATGTCGACTTTAAACTCGCCATTTCGAGAATAAAGTTGAAATGACTGACATGTTCTCAAATTCAGAACTGCGAGCCTGAGTAAGCATAGGGAAATATGTTACGTTATTATTGGTAGGCCACCGCTTCCTGTGATGATTATATAGTTGCAGCACGTCAAAGACTACCTTCACTCTTAAAATGCAGACTGCAGCTGTGGAGCGCGGTTGCTCTTTTCTCCAAACTTTGGAATGTCGAGATTAAAGTCGCCACGATATATCAACTTTATTCTCGAAATGGCGAGTTTAAAGTCGACAGGGCGAGTTTAAAGTCGACACGTCGAGATTAAACTCAACATGACATTTCAACTTTATTCTCGAAATGTTGAGTTTAATGTCGACGTGTCGACTTTAAAGTCGACATGTCGAGTTTAATCTCGACAGAGGACTCTTGCTTGCAGTGTGTTGTTGACTTTGCAGAAAACCAAACTTGTAACAATGAAAAAGAAAACTCAGATTTGACAGGAAGATACTTTAAAGAGGCCAAAAGTTAGACCACAGTAACATAGAAGCTGCATAAATCCACAATTCAGATGGGACAATCTTTCAGCTGGAAACTATTATTCACAAACTCCACAAATCTGGCCTTTATGGCAGAGTGTAAATTTGAATTGAGCTATAAGAATATGCAGCATGCTAGATGTTATTGAGGGAATTTTACAGACCTTTGGAAGAATATACTCAAGTTCAATGAGACCAAACTACAATATGACCCTCTGCATGCTTGTGGCTAAAAAAAAGAAATAAAAAGACCTGGCAAAAATCATATGTTGTTGGGATGATTTTTGCCAGAAGAAAAAGACAAAACAGTATTGAATAGACACTTAATAGAGAGCAATCCTGGAAGAAACCTGTTAGAGACTGGAACAAACTTAAGTGTTGAATAGGCTAACCCTCTAAGCAGAGCCGCTACTCTAAATATATAAATAGAGCAACAAAGGAAAAGTATAATTGGTGCGAGAAGTACATTCTGAGAGATATTTAAACCTTAATCAACATGGTACTCCACTGAGCTGTACTGCATGTAGCTCTGTGTTGTTTTTGTTCTGCTGTCCCCTCCTCCTCTCTGCAGCACATGACTGACAGGTGCTGATCCATGGGTGATTTTTCATCAACTCCTCATCTGCTGAGCTTTATAAGAGGAGTGCTTCTAGCTTGGTAACCTAACCAGGTCCTGTGTTGAAATGTGTTCTTACCTCCTGCGTTATCTCCTTGGGTGTTCTGATATTCTGTGGGTAGCTTCCAAGCCCTGAAGCCCTGCTGTCTGTTGAGAAACCCTCCTCCTTCATTGGTTCTCCTCTATTCTGATGCTCTCACCACACCTGCCCTTCCACCCAAAAATTCTCTCTGGAATTGTCACTAATCGTCACTCATCTCAATCACTTCTCCTGCCAACCTCAGCTCAGCGGGTAACACATCATCTCATGGAACCATCCTCATCATCTTCATCTCTAAGCTTTGACACCATCTGTTTACATCTGTTAGACCCCTGTAACACCTGATAACTCATTTACCTCTCTACCTAGATGTAAAGTCATTCTCATCTTAGCCCTAATGGTGTTTTAAATCTCCAACTACTTCCAGCTACTTCTTTACAGACTGGATTTGACATTGCAACTTGTAAAGTTAACATGCTCCAAGCTTGTATACATATATATATATATATATATATATATATATATATATATATATATATATATATATATATATATATATATATATATATATATATATATATATATATATATATATATATATATATATAAATATCCCAGGGCTAGATGATAGCTCTTACGGATTAAATTCGTATATAATGGACACTGTGACAGAAAAGGAGTTAAGAGAGAAAGAGGGTATAAGAACTAAGGGGAGAGAGAAAATCTCCTTGGCTCTACCTTGGCCCTATTGTGGCTCTATGTTTCTTATACCTCATCTAAAATAGTTAGGTGGTCCTGAGCTGTTTGGGCTGCTGGGTCACATAGGGACCACTCTTCCTCACTCTGCTTCATTCTATCTCCTACTCTGCAGCATGTGTTAAGTTCTACTCATTACTTTATGCTCTCCCTGCTTTTTTTCATCATAGCTTCATCTGTTTTGGTCCTGTTTGGATGTGACTCCATTCTGGATTGAAATATCAGCTGTGCTGCTGCCATTGACATCTCTGTTTATAGATGTTGGAGCTCGGAGAAGAAGACCCTAATCCTAAGATTGTCTTAATTGATCTCACAGGGTATTAATAAGTAATTGCACATTAGTTATTGCACAAGTTATTGCTGTTAATCTGATGGCAGCAGGGATCAATGACCTGCTCTTCTTTTTAAAAACAGGGTGTGTAAGTCTTTCACTAAAGGAGCTGCTCAGCTCATCTTCAGTCTGGTGCAGAGGGTGAGAGGGGCTGTCCATGATGGATGTAAGCTTGGACAGCCCCCTCCTCTCAGCCATTTTCTCCACCAAGTCCAGAGTGCAGCCCAGGACAGAAGTAGCCTTTCTCATCAGTTTGATCAGTCTTTTTGAATCCCAGTCGGCCTTGGCAGATGGTTGCTCACACAGCCTGTTTCTGTTGGAGCTTTCTTCCTTTTAAAAGGGAGTTTTCCTCTCCACTGCCCCTATATGCATGCTCGATGTAAGCTATTGCTGAAGAGCCACAATGCAATCGAAAGTTGTTGCTGCAGGCTCATCTAGGAGGCACATTTCTTGCAAGTCGATGACTGGATGTAATCAATTGGTTCTCCTAACCAATCTGACAGCATTGTCTCTGTAAGATGCCTTGAGATGACATGTAATGTGAATTGGTGCTATATAATTAAACTGAATTGAATTGAATAGAACAAGATAGAGAAAGAGTTTATAGAGAGAAAATAAAACAAAACAGCAAAAATAGACAATACAGAAGATATACAATAACTCAGAGAAGACTGCTTCCACACCCGTATCAGGTGAGAGAAACAGAAAAAAGCAGTAACCAGGGAAAACACCACATAAGTTTAAAGAACAGCAGGTATCCCTCAGATATCAATGTGTGTGGAGGACAAAACCTATACTGATTGTGGAATATTATTAAGTCAGATATATGCCTTTTTTATTGCTTAAATATGACAAATAGACATTATTAATTGTTTTAAGAATTATTTTGCATTTTTAAACTTTTTTCCCCATCATAAAGATTAAATGGTATGGTATATAGTTAAATAATATGTGAGTAAATTTCTCTCCACATTTCAAAGGTTAGAAATGGTCAAATGATTGGGTTCTGTTTAATCCACCATCTTCAATGAGCTGCGGTGTTTGTTTGACTGTGGCTAAGCAGTGGATATTCACACTGTCATTTCATGGTGCTCTGTCTCTGTCTTTGCCTCATGGCCTCAGTGGGCCTGGCCCAGGGGACGGGAGTAGGTTACACTGTCTGAAGGACACCGGGACACTGCAAAACTGGATACAGAGTGCAGAGCAACGCATTCATTTAGCTTCTGCATATCCTGATTGGTCTGAGCAAATGCTTGCATCTAAAAAATATAAATAAAGTTAACGACTGTACTTCCACCTAGAACTGAAAACACAATGCATTATAAAATGTGCAGTTATCAAGTCAAACCATTTGCCTAAAAACATTCTCTCTAAAAAGTGTATTCGGATGAAATTCATGAATAAAGCAGTGAGCTTCTGGAGAAGAACTAAGGAAAACCTGCAATCAGCTGGTTTTCCATAGATAGAAAATGTTGAACTGAATCATATCAGATATATGTTTATTCCTTATGTTCCTAGCGAGCACTTTGCTCTCAATCTGTAGGTTTACCAGTTGTTTTCTAGAATGTCTAAAAGTAGTATGGTGTCATGCAATGGCGTAACAACACAACAATAGGCCCATATGCAACATTATCTGGGTGGGCCCCATATGAAGTACAGCACGTGATAAAGGCGACAGTTCCATAAATCGGCTAAGAAGATACAATTATGCAATTATCAGTAATATATGATCACAAATCACAAAAGGAAAAATTGTGACTGCGCACCTTGAATGGAACCATTGGTGACAGCCCACCGCCACATGTTATGGACATCCCAAATTCCAAAAACGAATTTCGGGGAGATGCTTATCATTCCTTTTTCTTTTCTGGAATCTGCTCAAGTACCTCTTTTTGGTATCCATCATTGCTAACACATTGTACATAATGGTTATGGTTTTAATCTATGCTCTGGGTTACCCATAATTCCAAGTTGCTGTGTAGCACTTCTGGATAGATGAACATTACATTTTACTGCTTTGTACTTGTGACAGTGTAATGACAATAAAGTTTAAATCTATTCTATATCCCTATTAAACAGTATATTAATCATTTTTACATTTTTCATTTAATTTCAGATGGAAAATATTTAAATGCATGGGAATTGTGTTGTTTTCTCAACTCTTTTTTTCAAAATTCTTTTAAAATAGCACTATTTTATATTTTTTCCTGTCTTCTTTTTCTTCTCAATTGTGTGTTATCGAGGTAGCACCAGAATGGGTCAGACAGAAATGTATGACCATGTGGCCATGGACACAAAAATGATGTGTGCTGAGGAATCACTCATATGTGTCACAGCCTGGACCGTTGCATCCCCAACAGGCGATTGTTAAAGGGCACATGGAGTGAACCTGGCATTTATTCTAACGGCTGGTAGCCCTGCTTGATATACAGGTGGAGTCCTTGGATCAGAGAGCGCAGAGCCGCATCAAAATGACCTAAAAGATGATGTTGACTTTTCTCAAGCACACACTGGCCTACTTACAGTCACATCACCAGCTGAAGGCTCAGGTTCATGATCACACACACTTGCACATGCAGATGCCCAGTCTCATCTGCAAACATACAAAGCACAAAGTCAATAGCGTGCACGCCTCTGTTCATCACAGAAAGGCTGCAGAAAGAAGGGAAAGGACATACACACACTTTTTCCTGCTTGGCATGCCAACAGTTATTTGACCAGAAATGTTTCATTGCTCACTAGTGATGAGAAATGCACTTGTCCCCAGCAGAAAGTCAAACAATTAGCACAGAAACAGTTGAAAGTGCCAAGGGTAACAAAAAGCCCAGTCTGTCATTTGTGACATGCACAAAACTAAAACTTAACCTGAGATGCACATTACACATGAATAGCCAATAATGAACTGCAAAAATAGAAAGTTTTCTATTTCTTAAAACCCCTCCCTACTTCCCCATCACATACACAGATGTCTCCCACCACATGCATCTTTCAATAGGAACTAGATGCAAACCAGATAGGTAGACATGTAGGTGGAGCCAATAACTTTCACTCCTCCACTGTCACCCTCCCACTTAACAAACGAAGTAACAAACAAAATTACTGTGTTTGCCTCCTGAAACTCAGATGAAAACGTTCAAACTTTACCAGCAGGAAGATCATAAGCGTACCCGTCCTGCTAAGACTTCTCTGGCTCTCACCAAATGCCATGAGAATCCTTGAAATATAGCTCTTAGATGAATAAAAAAAATCAAGTGTATCTCACAGATGTATATGCAGCTTTAATATTATACTGTTATAATGATCCTTGATTAATTATATTTGAATCGCGCGGGGGGGCTTTTTTAATGAAAGATGCAATAAATTTTGCATCTGTTAACATTTAAATTACATAGATACATACATAAGGCCAAATGAGCTTGGTACAGTACAGCTTATACACTGCTAAAAATAATTTCCTTTAACTTCTGTTCAGTAAAAATGGGTAAATTGAGCTGGAAGTTCTGTGTCTGCGGGTATAAAAATTATAATGTAGTAAAGAGTATTTTAATAAATAAATGTTATCAGGGGACATCTTTTTAGTTAATCTGATTAACATATATCACACAGAAATATAGGGGACTCTTCTGATGGCCATTTTTGGAGCTGTTGGTTATATTTTAAAGGATGTCACACATATAAACTGCAGGGTATATGAGGAATTATCTACTTTGAATGTACTTGCAGAATATTTAGTAATTGATTTATTTCCATTTGTTTGTCAAGCATGTTTCGTTCATTCTGTCAAGCACAAGCACTATTTTTTTCACCAATAAACAAGAACCTTTTGTTATAAAGATTTATCACTCTTTTTCTGGGTAAGTTGATTTAAGCTGTGGGATAGCCACTGGATAGTTAGGTTTATGAATAATAAATATTTTTTGTGACCTAACTGGTCATCTTTCTTTGATAAACTTAAGGTTATATTGTGTAGAGGATATTTTTAAATAAAAGTTTAGAATGATGTAGCCAAGATAAACTGTTATAGTGACAGACTGTTGCACCAGCACCAGGGAGCGTTACCACAGATCCTTCCTCCCCGCCAATGTAAGACTCTATAACCACCACTGTTCCCAACATCTTAAACAAGTTGTAACATTCATGCTGTTTTTGCAGTTTATATATTAGTCACTTAAATAACATGCTGCTATCATTTTGCACATTTCTCTTGTTGCTGCTGTTTTAAGATATCCATTACTGTCAAACTGTCCATAGCTCTATATTGGTTATTCATTCTCCAGGTGTGCAGTATTTATCTTGTTAAAACAGTTTACAGTAAAGTATTTTGTTTATTTTTTAACTCTTCAATATTCTGTTATTCTTATAGACCTTTCTAAGGTCCACATTTGTGTGACAATTTTTTTACTATAATCTTTTTGCTGATGTAAACACCAGAATTTCCCTAATGTAGGAGAACAAAAAGGATTTTCTATTCTATTTTAAACACATTCGCTCAGTTTGTAAAAAAAAACAAAACAAAAACAATAAGGGTGATGTAAGTTTAAAGTTCAGCTCAGAAAGCTCAGTTGAAAGGCTGTTTGTAAATCAATGTTGTACCTTTTAATTCATCTGTAATATTATTGTTACTTTATTAGTTGCTAGAAAAATACTACTTTTTTTTAATGCATCCTTTTTTGAGCAGTTTTATTTTTTGGGTGGGGGTTTTCTAGGTTGCCAGCTCCCAAAGGACAGCTTGCTTTATAGTTGTTCATTGTTCATTAATGCATATCAGCATTCTTCTTTACCTTCAGCAGATGTTGGCCACTGGTGTAGGCTTCCAATATTGTTTTTCATTTAGATCCAACATAGTGAGGTCATCAGAATCCTGAAAGACATTAAGGAGAATGCTGCCTCTACATAACAGAACAAGAATGATGTCAATCACTTAGGTCTTTAAGCAAAAGTCTAATTCAGGTCTCAAAGAACAAAAAATTACAGTCTGAAAACTATTTGATTGAATATTGAATAACATAAACTTCTAACAGGGCAGTATGACCAGACAACAGACTTCTAGGCCTACATGCAAAGCATTGGCTGGGAAAGGAAATAAGAATCCACGTCAGCAACTTTGTGATGAAACACAGTGGTGCTTATATCATTTATGGGGTCATGATTTTCTTTATTTAGGTCAGAGAAACTAGTCACAGTTCATTTAAGAACAGCAAGTTATAAAGATGTTATGGAAGAATAGATGCTTGTGGCATGAAAAGATTTTAATCTGTGATTGAGATTCACCTTTAAGTAGGTCAATTGCAATTAATGCGCAGTTTAAACTACAGTATAATGGTTTGATCTAAGCTTGTTCCACAAAGTTTTGAGTAAGGAGGTCAGAATAAAATTCCAAAAATTTAATTGTTGTTGCCATAAATACCTAAAAAATTTGATCTACTGCTTTGAGCTTGCATTGTCCCCTCTCCCAGCATGCTTTGCAAGTTTTATATCACACTAAAGGTGATAAAAGACAGGTGAAGCCCAGTTTCTTTTGTACCTCATTGTCACTGTGAGGAAAACCCTTCCCCGCTACAGCTTTATGTGTTGGAAATATGCAGTAAAGTAAAGTAAAGTAAAGTACCCTGTATCCTTGCTGGTAAAGCTGGATTAGTATCACTGCATCATTCCTTTACAGAAGAAGCTAATTAAGCTTGGAATCTGTGTGAATGATTGGCCTGCAGATTTCCCAGTTGTGTCCTGTATGAAGTGCTCCCAAACTGAGGCTGACATCTTTGTTGCCAAGCAGAGAAGATCCTGAGAGATGCACAATTTCTCTAACCTAGCATAGTCAGATGGATAATGTTTGAAATTGAACTGCACGTGTCTATCTGGAAAGCCTCCTGTTGACAGTGTTAGCAAAAGGGAGGGACATTCTTTATAATTCTTTGAACTGATTGGATAAATCAAGTTGCGTGTTGAGCTTTTAGCCAATCACAGCAGCAGTAGCAGTTGTGCTGTATCGCATTCTTGAATTGCTTCACAACTTGCAGAGTTAATTGATAAATCAAACTAGGTTGGGCATTTTGCCTCTCTGAGAGGAGGAGCCTCAAACGCTTATAATTTTGAATAAATTTGCAAAGACAAAGATCGATCTTCTCTGCTTTACTGAGTGTTAGTGTCTCCCTCTTTGATAAATAAAAAATTCCACAACAGCATAATTTTTAAGAAAGAAATTAGGGCTATTTGAGCTAAAACCACTGCAGCCATGTTTGTTTTACTTCCACTTCTGGTTGACACGATCAAGTTATACATTTCACTGCATTTCTGTTTTAAGACTAACGCATCTGATGGCTTTTGGCAACATGTATTCTATATCTATTAAAAATTTGAGAATTTACAAATCTCACCATAATTCATCTTTGTTGCCAGGTGATCATTCCTCCTCCTTCCTGAGTCAACTGACTGTGGAGAATGTGGCTTCCTTGTCAAAGGAAAACATTTCCTTTTTCTTTTATATTTTTAAACCGTTCCTGGGCAGGTAGTTAACTTAGAAGAAGAGTTTCAGTGCTGATACTTTCTCTGGAAATAGTTTTTTTGCTCCTACTTTCACGATGTTTGTTTTATTGTGTGTGGCCCTGAACTGAACTGATAAACATACATTGCTGTTACTGGAGTCTTATTTTATGACATGATTCAAAGGTAAACTCTGGCGCAGACACAATGCGAGTAGGAAGCAGTTTTTAGATTGTTTATTGAAAAGTTTTACAGAGTTAAGTTCAGCCTGGCGTGGTGGTTCGGATTACTGCGGCTTCATCTGGAACTGCGCGGAGAGAGATATAAGTTAGATGCAGGCAGGAGGATCTGAGTTATTTAGAGAAGATGCTGATTCCTTACAGTTCTTGGAGAGCGGAGCAGCTGGAGGGGAGGTTGGATGAGCCCACAGAGATTGAGTCTTTGGCGGAGATGGAGGGCTTCGACCTGAGAGCTCCAGAGGGTGGACAGGCAGGTGAGCAGTCGAGGGAAGGATCCAGGAAGACTGGGAGGAGGACCGGCTTGGAAACAGCAAGGCTTCTAGGAGAGAGAAGGAGGACACGGAGGTAAGCTTAAGTCTAAACTATCTTGTTCAGTCTTAGGAGAGCTAGCAGGTAGGTTACCACTGTGTGGAACTTTAACCGACTGGCGTCCGTCCCAGGGAATCCACTCCTCTAAATACTGCTCCCTGATTGCGTCCAATTGGAACCAGCTGGAGGCCCGTCAGGACTGGAGTCTAAGGAGGAAAAGATAAGAAAGAACCCTAGCACAGCTCAGCACACAATCCAGTGAGCCCAACATTTTATGACCTCACCGTTGGCCAGGTAAGATCCGTCATTCCTGTTCAACTTTTCTCTCTCTTTCTTTTTCTTCTCTCTTATTCCTTCTCGAACCAGGTGCTTCAAAAGACCAGCTAGAAGCTGTTAGCCTTTTGTCTGCCACTGAAATAAGTAATCTTGCTTAAGCTTGGGTCCCACCATTTTACCCCACATTCCAAATTCACCTTGAATTCGTGTTTTTGCTTGTTTGATTGAAAATTGTTCAGAGCTGAAATTAAGCTGCATGAATCATGGTTAACTTAAATCTCTAAGAATTACTGCTAAACATACTTCAGTTTTGCTGAACCCTTTTTTGTAAGTTCTTCCTATGGTTGTTTTTGTTTATTCTAGTTTATTAGTACTGAACAGCATAATTGCTTGTAACAGGAAAATTTTTATAATTAATAAAATAAGGCTTGATAAAATATATACAGTATTAGTGTATATTAGTGTTCTGCTATCTCTCAAGTTTAAAGTTGAATCATTCTTTTGAGTTAGCAGCTTGATTATATAAACGTATTTATTGTGGTTTGGTCAGTTATTTATAATTACTAAATGTTATTATGGATTAAAATTAATAACATTTACTAGTGGTTAAACAAAACCCAGGTCATCATAAATTTGATTAAATTCATTCTACATCTCTTTCTGTGCAAGAATAATCAGATGGGCACTTTCTGATTCTTATTGTGTTCATGAAACAAGGATCTTTTTCTTCATTTTTTTTTTTTTTTTTTACAACAAATGTTTTATTTTCTGTTTATGAGTGTAAAAAACATGGAATACTGCAGCCAAAGTGTTTCCAGTTTTGCATCAAATACAGCTCAAGCAGCAGCAAGTCTCTTCGAAACAGCATGGTTTATTCACACTGAAGAACTGTTACCATCTGTAGCATTCTGTTTGATGATTTGCAGTGAAATACTGCAGCCTGCATGATGGATCAAAATAGTGGACCCCACAAGACACACTGGGTTGGCATTCATTTTGCCTTCTAAGTATTACTGGTAGTCAGAATATTTTTGTGCAACAGAACAATCAGTGCCATTACTTTACACATCAAACTTGCAACTAAATTAAAGGTTAAAGTTGCCAAAAATAACATGAAGTAAAGTATTATCTTTTTTCTTTCAGACTATTTATAATTAGTTTATTATTTCTGTTTTGAACATATATTTACATTTTTATTACATAACAGCTGCAACACTTGAATTAATAAAAACTGAACAGATGTAACTGTAAAATAAAACTGCAATAAAATAATGCTTTTTTGTGTGGAATATTTCACTCAAGCATTAGATTATTGTATATCCATGAGAAAATCAGTGATAGCCAAGTCTCCAGCTCAAATTTGAGGTCACAAAGTAAATGTTTGAATAATAATTTGCTAAGTGAGAATAAGAAAGACAGGATTGTCTGAAAAAAATGTTTCAGAGACCTTACAATAAGTAACTCTATGAAAGCAGAGGCATTCTGTCTGCAATTCACTGCAGTAAAAAATTTTTGCTGGAGAGAAGAACTGCAAATTAAAACCTTGTCATGTCCTGGTCTTGCTGTCTGTGTGTTGACTCCTGCACTCGGTATGCAGGATCATTGGCAGCTTTTGGGCCCCTTTTTCAAGGTCACTCTACCAACCTGTTCACCTGCTTTATAACCAAGAATTCCACAATCAACAGGCGCCAGATAATGAAAAGCCTTTCGGTGAGAAGATGTCCTGTAGTGTTTCCTCAAGAACCTACCTCCCTGTCTGCCAGCTCATCTGCCAACTAGGGGTGAAGAAAAAAATCGATTTGAGCTCAAATCGCGTTTCTAACATATAAAGATTCAGAATCAACTCTCATTTTCTTTAAAAACGATTTTTTTTTTTTTGTGGGTGCGGATGTGCCTTATCAGGCACCGTAGTGTTTGGCGAAACCAATGAGCAGCGTGAGCTATGCACAGGCATGCAAGCATGAGCCTAGCGAGCTACAAAGTGGTGTGTAGTGTTGTGTGAGCTACTGTGTTTGTTGCCGCTAAAGTATGGAGGACGAAGAAAAAGAAATTCAACCGCCTCCATGGTCTTTAAAGGCAACCATTTGGAAACACTTTGGATTTTACCTTCAACCCAGCCCGGGTAAGAAAGGGCTTGACATGACTCATGCGATTTGCTGAGATTGCAACGGTAAAGTTAAGTATTTCGGGAGTACTTAAAATCCCCGTTCTCATCATGAAAGACATCACCCAGAGTTGTTGTTAGAATTTACCTTTCGATGTTTACATTATTGCAATAGGTAAATAAAACATTTACAATTATAAAGTCTTTATAAATGTATTCTTCTTTCATGCCAGCAGACTAGAATAGATCCTGAGAATCATTTTGAATCGTAAATTAATCGTTTCTGAATCTAATTGTTTGGATTTAAAAGAATCGGAAAAAAATGAAATTGTGATCTCAAGAATCGATTCTAAATCGAATCGTGGGAATCCCAAAGATTTACAGCTCTACTGCCAACCCACCCTTGACCAAGTCACAGGCCCGATACAAACACCTCAAATTATCACTCCTACCTCCTGTTCCAAACTTCTATTGCTTCACCTTTACATTGCATACAGATAACACTATCCAGAGTAGAAGTGAAGCTCCAGACTGCTGTAAGAATTTCCAGTCGCTTGATCTGGGCTTAACAAATACACAGTTCTGGCAGTTTTTATATACAGAACTTTTGTTCCGGTTTTGATCCACTTTGTCATTCTGTTTTGCACCAGTGTGCATCAAATTCTAACAACTGTCACCAGAATATCTTGCCTCATATTAGTCAGCAGTATTGTGACTTAAAGATACATACGTATACTGCGCCCACTTCTTTACATTGCTGTGATTGATAGAGGGAAAATGTAAATGCTTTAATATAACTGCAGTTTCAGTCAAATTCACCCTCTTTTTTGTTTTGCTCAAACAGTTGCAGGTAACGCAAATTACCATCCTGAGACATGCAGCAAAATCATTTAAGGAGAGTGGTCATTTATTCAGTTATCAAAAGCTTTTGCGTACAATTAAATAAGATAAAATAAACAGTTTTTATAGAAAGCGTTTTATGACAAGGCTGTCCCACCTTGACGATTGAGCTGGTGTATGCTTACGTCCCAGAATCCTCTAAAATGCTGGCATATGCTGAACTTTATATTTATTTTTTCAGGAGTACTGACCGTTGCCTCCTGTGAACTCCCTTTTGTACCAAAATGCTGCCAATACGTCATTATACAGTAGCTGTAAGTTAGTCGGTCGTCTGGAATACATCAACTATTCCTGCATACGTCGATATGCCTTGGAGATAAATTCTTCATAAGTAACGCATAAGTTAATTATAGGCTTTGGATAGGCTAGACACCACGACTTATGAGTAACTTACAATTACTTATGGCCTGTCTATGAGCATACGCTGGCATATGTCAAGAAATATTGTTAAAACAATTTTGACATAATTGCTATATGTCGACGTGTGCCAGTGTGCTTCAGCATGCTCATAACTTATACAAAACTTATCCATAACTTATCCAAATTACAGCAGCATTTTTGCCAAATTTCTCGTACGTACATCAGCATTTGGTGGCTAAATCATCATGGTGTGACAGCACCATTACCATTGCCTATGGTCACCTCTTTGGTCTAGCTCAGAGGTCACAGATTAGCAGACCAGGGTTCGGATCCGGGCACACCAGCTGGCTAATCCTAACTCAACCTGATTAAAAATATTTAAATTACTGTATGTTGTTTGACAACAGTGTCTAAATGTCACTTGCGCCGCTTCTCCTGTTAATATGGTAAAGCTCTCCGGAGCGTCCGGCACCAGGCTGCACGTGATACAAATTAGCCAATGAGCTGTCAGTCTGGGTTGCTGCTGCTGCTACTTTTAGACAGAGCAGGCAAACCTGTGGCAAGCCGTGGGATGGGAAAGAAGGAGAAGATGATGAGAAAAAGAAAGCAGAGAAAGTTTGGACTGCTGGAAGAAGCGCGATGAAAAGAAAAGTGACATGGTTTATTAAAAGATGACCCTGCACATTTTGAGTATGTTTGGCTCAACCTGCTGCTGTGAAGCAGGATTCTCCACCATGAACATATTAAAAAATAAATATCAATCCAGGCTCAAAATCAGCACCTTTATGTGCTTGAGATTGGCTTTGTCGCCAATCAAACGTAATTTAAAGCATGCCGGTCAGCCTAAATCCCACTTCTATCATTAAGCCATGAAAAAAGAAAAGCCATGAAAAAAGAAAGAAAAAAAAAGATAATTTCAGATGTTCTTTACATCAAAAACAATTTAGATGTTAAAATGTATTTTATATTTTCTTATTTTAAAAGTCAATGTCTTTGGATGCATAGACACCTGCATTTTATTTGTTAAATTCTGATTAAAGAAACCGATTCTAGTAAAAAATGTCTTTAGACCTTTACTGGTTGATGATTTTCTTTATTCTGACCCTACTGATTTTTAATTGGTTTCCTCTGGTCTAGCTATAAACTCACAAATCCATTTGTCTGTCCTAGCTCTGATATAAAGGGTCTTATTCCTACAGCTGTTACATTAAATCCAAGTCTCAATTTCTGTCATAATCATTGTGAAATAGGGTTTCCAATGTGTAGGGAAATATCCGTTCCACACGTCTCTTATAAAGATCCTTTAGTCAAGGAAACAATCAATCCATTAGCAGCTGTACACAGTGACAAGCTTTAAGGGTGGTGAGGTTGCAGATGCCATTTCACTGCTGATATAGGGTCATACATTTCTCTTTTAAATTAATCAAAAGGTCTCTCATTCTTCCTGCAAATTATTTTATTACTATTTTTATGCTGAAAAAATTAAATTGAAATGCTAGTTGAGATTCTTTTTGATTTCATAAAATACATTGAAAATATACAGTTTTTCACATACAAAAATATGTTGATATTGAATAATCTAGTCTTTCTAAATATTGGGTGAGGAGATGAGTGTTTATTTTTTTCCATAACAATTAGTGTCTGCTGGAAACTCTTATTGTTGTTTTTTGCTATATGTGCAGTGTGTGGTTAGCACATCACAAAAAACAAGCATAATTTCTTTATAAAAATGCAGACAGTCATACCCGAATACAGAGAAAGCTCGTCTACAGATTGCAAGCTACAGATTTCTGCCAAATGATGGGGTCCTGAGAGGCAGTGGCTGTGACCTTGGCTGCCCGACTGTGCGTCTGACTCCAGCTGGGCATCCATTAGAGGGCTCCAAAACAGACGCTGGCATCTGCTGAGAGCCAAGGGTCGTATGCTGTAGACACACACATACACTTCAATATACAGCAGGAACACTTACCAGAAGAAAAGAAACACAAAGTAAAGGATAAAAAAAAAAAAATCTGAAAAAATGTATGGTACCCTGCAATGCAGAAAGGCAGTACATTCATTTAGTTTCTGAAGGATTTCATGTTACAAAAAAAAAAAAAAACACTCCTTGCCTGTGAATGAAATTAAGAGAACAAATAGTATATATTATACATGTTTTAATCTGGTCAAAAATTAAATCTCACCAAATTTACAAAAGTACAGTGAGAAAAGACAAAAAACAAAGGTAAAAATGTATACTTTGTGAGGGGGTTTTCTACAGAACCACCTTGAGCAGCATTAAATGAATAGCTCTCATTTCCCTTGCTGGTGAAGAGCTCAGTCTAATTACTAATGGTTAGTCCCTTTAGTTCAGAGGTCACGGATTAGAGGACCGCAGGCCCACCTGTTGGCTAATCCGGGCCCAACCTGATTTAAAACATTTATAAATTACCGCATGTTGTCCGATGTTAGTGTCTAATTTAATTTGCGCTGCTTTTCCCTTTTTGTACGGTAAAGTACTCCGGGACCAGGCTACATGTGATGTATTGTAGCCAAAGAGCTGCTGTCAGTCTGGGTTGCTGCTGCTGCTAGTTTTCGACACAGCAGGCAAATCTGTGGCAAGCCGGGCGATGGGAAATGATGAGAAAACATGAACTTTTTAGACTGCTGGTAGAACTGCGGTGAACTGGTGACAAAAAAGTGAAATTGTGTTCTCAGAGATGACCCTGCACATTTCGAGTATGTTTGGCTCAACCTGCTGCTGTGAAGCAGGATTCTCCCCCATGAACATAATCAAAAATAAATATCCATCCAGGCTCAAAATGAGCACCTTGATATGTGCTTTAGAATGGCTTTGTCCCCATTCAAACCCAGGTTTAAAGCCTTGCAGGGCAGCCTAAAGCCCACTGCGAACATTAAGCCATAAAAAACAAACAAACTGTCAGTTCAGGTGTTTTATAAAATATATGAATAAGGAAATTGTCTATATACCAAACTGACAGATTGTTGTTCTCTACTTAAAAAAAAAAACACTTTAGATTTTAAAATAGAAAATTTTTCTTTTTTTTAATTCAAAAAGTCAATGTATAACATGGATGCATAAAAATCTCATTTTATTTTAGTGTAAAATTTTGTTTATAGTAACGGATTATAATTAAAAATGGCTCCAGACCTTTACTGGTTATTGATTGACAATTAAGTACTGCTAATGCACACAAACAGGTATGAGATAAAGAAAATTCCACAAAAGATGAAAGGTGGAAACATAGAAAATATAAAAGTTAAGTTCAAATGCTCTCCAAAGGGGAAAAAAGGCCTAAATCAGATAAATGACGCAAACAAACATCCATCTTATGCTACTTAGAACAATACTTCCACCCACATATTTGAAAATGTTCTCACTGGAAAACGGTGACTGAGGAGAGAGCAGTAGGGTTGAGAGCTGGGCATCTTGGCTATGATTGACAGCAGGACACTGACACTTACAGCAACACAAACATGGAAGGCAAGACAATCCCAGTGATGGTGGTTTTGCCATGGAGCGGTCATATATCAGGTGGAGGTCTTTAACAGAGAAAGAAGAAATAGGGGAAACAGAGGAGGGTTTTGTGGAAGAGGCTAGCAGCCACATGCTGTGGTTACTCTGTCAATAAATATCTAAAACAAAAACTCTTAATGAACAAATATCAATTACTGTCTTGATACCCACTGAAACACAAGAGATTAATTTTTGATTTGACAGATGTAACAGACAATTTTGTACAATTTTAATGCTCTTTATATTTTATAATGCTTTTTATTATTAAAAAGTATGTTTTTATTAATTAGTTTTTAGGTTGTTTTACTGACTGACAAAGCTTATGTCTAATAAGAATGACAAACAGATGCCAACTTGTTTTAAAAACAATTTTAATGCATTTACAATTTTAAGCTTTTATAAAAGAAAAAAAAACATTTATTTTTATTTCTAATAATAACAAAATAGTTAAATTTGTTGCAGGACCCTTGGTGAACCACTGCTGGCCTGCTGACATCTGTTCTCTTAAATTGCATCACATCCAAGCTAATAGCAACCCTCAAGTGCAGGAGCCTCTTTTTAGCCTGAGAAGGACACCAAACAAGTAGTTTTGAATGCAAAAGCATGATTTCATCAAAAATACTAAGTAGGCAGCACATTGAGACATCTGTTTATGTAGTTTATCAACAAGAAAAATGTTGCTGACATCTTTTTTAGCCACTTTCGGAAAATAAATACTTTAAAAACTGAAAGCTGTCTCTCTGGTTAAATACAGAGCTGTACACTTTGAATCACACTGGGGAGAAAATGGCGCTCTACATGCCTACAGGATTTCTACCTAGTCTGGAAAAAAAGTTTATAGCTGTATATATCACCCTTTGTAAAACTAGAGCAGCATATTGCTCCTTATTAACAGAGAATAAGATTAATCCCAGATTTCATTTTAATACAGTTGCCAAAATCACCCAGAGCCATGACATTGTTGAACCATTCATTCCTTCTCTAAGCAGTATAGATTTTATGGGATTCTTTATAAATAAGATCTATTCTATTAAAAATAAGATAATTGGCGCTCCTCTACATTGGATTGGTTTGTCTCCAAACTGTGATCCAGCATCTGAGGAAACATAGCAGGGACTTTCAACCTTTTTTGATCCAAGGCATATTTTTTACATTTACAACATCCTCAGGAACACCACCAAAGACAAAAATTGACACTCTAACACAGTACATATTATAGATATAGTTTGTGACAAAATGACCAATTCGTAGTTTGGTCATTGGGTGGGGCGGTGCCCTCTATTGGCCAGTCGCCACTGCTGAGCTGTATTGGTCTCTAACCCAGTCAAGGCATTCTGTAAAAGCTGTAGGGAAATAAAATGGCAACTTCTCCTCCAGAGTTTTCGAATGTGTGCCTATCACCTCACGCAGCAGTGTTGCCGTCTTGCAGTTTCTCGGTGAGCTGGAACATCTCAAGGTCGCCAAGCATCACATGTTGTTGCCAAAACTTAATTTTTTAACGGAACCTGTGCATTTTTTCAGCGCTTGCAAGCAGGATTCAATTTGGCCTCGCATCCGTGTATTCAGTTCATTCAGATAATGAAATATAGCAGCCAGGTATGCCAACTTTGCACACCACTCATTACTAGCAAGCAGCTTTTAGTAATCAAACCTCTTGCTTGCTCAGGACATTTCCACGCGACAGCCAACGGACCTTTGTGTGGATCAATAAGATTTTATGTTCCGCTACCAATTCTTGACACAAAGACGCAAATAAGCGAGATCTCAATGGCCGCGTCTTCAAAAAGTTAACTATGTGCAAAACATCATCCAATACAGGCGCTTTAGCTGTCTCATTAGCTGCGTCAGGCATCTCATTTTCAATGTACACAGACAATCTTCGAGCACTAGGACCAAGCAGAAAACCGCAGCTCAAACTAAAGCCTGCTTCCCTTAGTTTAGACTGCCCATAAGCTCCTGATTGGCAATCTATTCTTTCTTGTGTGATTGGCTGTCACCGCTATCAGTCCTGAGAAGCTCTCTCAATCTCAATCGGATGCGCCACTGAATGGGGTCTGTGATTGGATGGTCACAGCGCTACCGTAATCAGAACTGTAGAGTCGCAAGCTCTTATCTCTGCTTTCTGCTACGTTTTGATTAGATTTCTGAGATAACTTAAATAGTCCAGGAGTTACAGTCTTGCGGAAAAACTTGGGTCTGCAAAAGACGACAATTGGGAGGGAATCTGCTAGTGTTAATCATGCATTTAATCTTCTCGTTTGGCCACGTAATCGAGAGGAGTTTTAAAATTAGATGTCTTAATTTGATGAAATCTTTGAGTTGGTTTCATGTGCGTACGTGTCTGTATGTTTGGTTATTAGACTCGCAGCCAGGGTGTCTGAAAAAAGAAAGAAAGACCTAAGAGACTTATTTAAAAGTCAAAGTGTGAGTTTCATTCAAAGAACTGTGTAACACCCCTCCTAAATAACCTTGATTGACTCCATTAGGCAACATAAACACTTCAAGATTCTCTAATGCATTTTAATGCTTTCAATAACCTTGTAATATATATGTAATATATTTGTTTTATTAAAAGTGCTGGTAAATCAAATTAATTATTGTTATTTATTATTAATATCATCAGAAAAAGAAGATTTTGATTTTATATATCCAAGCTCAGAATATTTTTAAAACTATGTGTTGTTAATCTGCATGGATCGTTGCACCCCAGTTGTTCATGTCATATATATTTTGGCAGGAGAGGGATAGCGTAGATGCAAGAGAAAGCGGAGGAAACAAACCCATAAGACCTACTAGAAAACACGCTGAACTAATAGATAATAGTTAGAACAAAAGAATACTTGTCCCCCATTGGCTGCTTGTTAAATCCAGAGTTTAATTTAAAATCCTCCTTTAAATGGCCATAATCAGGGATCTGATGATTCCTTATGTTCCTAACAGGGCACTTTGCTCTCAATTTGTAGGTTTACTTGTGTTACCTACATTTTCTAATAGTAGAATGAGAGGAAGATCTTTTAGGTATTAGGCTCCTCTCCCGTGGAACCAACTAACAGTTTTAGTCCGTAAAGTAGACTTTCTGTGCACAAGACTAGACTTAAAACTTTGAATTTTTTCTTATAGTTAGAGTGGCTCACGTTATCCTGAGCTATCTTTAAAGTTATGCTGCTATAGTCTTGGACTGCTGGAGGACATAGGGTTTTCATCATTCTGCTTCATTCTATCACTATTCTCCTATTCTGCAGTATTTGTTAAGTTTCACCCATAACTCTTCGTTCTCTCTGTTTTTTCTTGTCATAGTAGCTTCATCTGGTCTGTTCCTTAGCGGCTGTAAAAACATCCCAGATTGAAATATCAGCTGGGCTGCTGCCATTGACTCCTTTGTTTAAGATGTTGGAGACTGGCTTGTTTTCAGTGTAATCCTGTTTCTCTTACTGTGACTATCTGTATGTGCTCTCTTTCATCCGCTGACATGGGAGCTGTCTTGTAGCTCGTATGCCTGGTTGATGCTGTGAATTGCCGCTATATAAATAAACTGAATTGAATTGGGTAATCTAGCCGTACTTAAAATGTTTAGAGTGCCAGAGATCAATAAGCATATTTAAATTCTGTTAAAACTTGACACTTTAAGTACAAAGGATCAGTGATAGATATTTACACATTTTTATAATAAAACATTTGGACTGACAATATTTTTTAAACAAAGATTACATAAATATATGCAAAATGCCTTTTTTTTAAAGAACTGAATTGATGCTAAAAAGGAAAATATATTTAAAAAATATATATTTGAAAAGCCACCCCTTATAGCCTTTTAACTTATTTTGACACCACTAATGGTAACATCTATGCAGAATTTGCTAATGAGAATTTCTCACTGATTTTAGAAACCTTGAAGCTTTTTTACTTCATGAACCACCTGTTTAAAGTGATACCACAGCATTCCAATTAAACTTAATGAACTGTTTTCGATTGCACTTTTCATATTTGCAACTGTTGTCTTCATATGACTATTTTTTTTAAAAGCTGAAGAGAGAAAGCAAAAATAACAAGAATGTATGTAAGAATGCAAGTATTTATATTACATCAATTTATATTCTGCTTTCTCTCTGATGTTTCATTGATTACTGCTTAAGCTTTGTAAAACATATATTTTCTGCTTCCTGCTAAATGTTACCAAAAGGTTCAGTCATTTTTGTGTTCCCTCACAGTGGCAGCAATAACCCACATGTCAAGATATATTGCATCTCAAGGATGCATTCTAATTACTGTAAAAAGAGTACACTTTCTGTTGCTTTGATATGATGCTGGCCTTGGTTTAAAGATCTAATGTTTTTAAGCAAGAATGGATTCTTTTTTGTTTTCTATACAAAAAAACAAATATGTTATAACACAAACACAGTACCAAAATGTGAATGTAAATCAACTCAGATGTTGAAGTCTTATCTTCGGTCTCTAACACTAATTTCAGGCAAAGCCCAGAGTCGGCTGGCCTTTTGTCTTCCCTCTGACAAACACAAGAGGAGGGCTAATTTTACCCTGCCTGCTGTCTGCAGTGGAACCACTGAGCCTCAACACTGCTATGCTGCAGACACCACCTCACAGCACGCCATCCGTCTCTCCCGCTCTGTAAAGCGGTCAACTTCGGCTCCACAACCATCATTAAAGCGTTCTGGCTGATCACACGCTTTAATTGGACCATACACCAGCACAGGCAAAATGGCGTCTTGTTAGCACAGCTGTGGAGCAAAGCAAACGCACAAACAAACAAGCAAACAAATGAGGATATAACACTGCGGAAGCTTACTAGGAACCAAGGCTGACACTGACCTGCAATGCATAGGAATGGATATGCAGACATATAGGAAAATAGTGTGGACGGATCAAGGGATTTCCTGTCTGCTGCAGTTATTTCAGTGAGTTTAAATGGCCCAATTGGGAAAAGGTACTTTCCTGAGACAGTTTACTATGTATTTCATCAGCTAATTCTAATATATATGACATCTTATGGGACATTATATTGGAATGAGTAACCAGTATTCATTAATACAATTTGCTGCCCATTTGGGACTCCTAATACAACCATAATTTCTGTGCTTCTACTTCTATTTTTCTTTTTAGGCGTCAGCTTTTAGGTGTCAGGTATATTTTTTCTATTTTTTTTTTTTTTTTTGCTCCTTTTCGCCTATCCCCCAAAATTATTCCACAATAGTTTCATTCTTTTTCTCTCCCATTCCTCAGCGGTGTTTAATTTCAAGGTGGCAGCATGCGCATCGTGATATTTTCCATTTAGTGCCGAGGGACTCGGAGAATTCGGTGGGTCGTTTCACTTTCACGCTTTGCTGAAGAAAAAGCAAGGACCATCTGACAATAGTTGCAGCAAGTCACCTTGGCAGTGCTTCTTTCCTAACGAGGTGATAGAAAATTCAAGGTTGTGAATGCAGCACAGTCACCATGGAATCAGGCATTTTACATATAATCATAGGCAGCAGTGCCCCAGCTGTTTCCTCAATGATGTTTAAAGATGTTAATGAAAGCTACATATCATTGTATTCAGGAGCTAAAAAAAACTAATAATGTTTAGGAGAAATATTAATTAATCACAATCAGCCCTTTATGTTTTGTTAGGGGTAAATGAGTAATTTATGAACCCACTTTTCTGATAAATCATCCTGTGTCACGGAAACCATAGGCTTTGCATTCAATATATCAATGATAGTATCACTTTTTGCTTGTAACCAGAGGAAGGATTGTTTTCTTGACCGAAACTTACATTTTCAGGAGAAATACATCGAAAAAATTCTAAGACCACTCTACTTTTTGGTCAGGTTTCTCATATAGTTTAGTTAATATACCTTTTTAATTCAAGGTTAAGAATTTTGAATTTTAGATTGAAGGGAACCCTCAGATGTAAGATGGTACATGTCACAGCTACACCAGATAACTAGAGCAGCCAGATAACAGCCTGGCCATTGAGCATTTGGTGTTTTGAAGATACAGCTGATAAGAAAAGATACTGCTTTTCTTTTTTTTTGTCTCTTTTATTTGTTGTCGAACTTTCGTCATATGTTTTTTCCAGCTGTAGCTTTAAAATACTCAAGGAAATATGACTTAAAGGTGTTTCTCCTAAGCAACCATCTGATTTTATGTGACTATTTTAACTTTAGTTTATCACATGTGTGGAATTTTACTCATTAGTGATCAGAATACAGGTAGAAATCACGTTTACTTGAAGGGTGTCTACGTTTTTCTTTTTATTTAAGGTTTTTAGTAAAAAGCTGATATTTATTTCTGATGTGATTTATAGGCATATGAGGTTTGCTGGTAACATCGTGGTTTGCTAAGTCTATGAGTTAATGTTCTCACAAAATATTTCTCATTTCTATCAAGACGTCAGATGTGTTTGAGGTTTGTAAAATTTCATCTGAAGACTGGTTCAGTTAACAGACACTTACCACAAAACATCCCTGCACTTTCACCACCAGCATTGTTAGATTTATGACTTTGAAAGAGAGAGGTTTCACATCAGCCATGACCTTAAAGTCCAATACGACAACTGTGTGCATAAAACCTGTGAAAGCTGGGATAATAAATTGTTTATTTGGACTTCTGACGCTTTGTATCCAATAAATCCATCACAGAAAACCCCCATTAGTGCAAGTGTTGTTACAGTGTATGAATGCATAAGATTCAGAGAGTTTGTTGTCAATGACTTGTCGGGAGATGGCAGCACATAAAGCTCAGGAGACAAAATAAAACACAATTTGAAGCTTGATGGAAAAAAATTATGTTTGCATACATTTGGGGGGTACAATACTTATTTTTGGCTGATCTATATATAATACCATTTCTTTTCTCATTTAAAAGTGTTCTTGATTAGAAAAATCATTAAAAATGCTATTAAAATTCAGCCTACAGAACATATTATAAGTGTAGAATCATCCAGCTTAAGTTCACCATCCCTGCACTATTTTAGGCTCGTTTCATGCCTTGCCTGACGCCAAAATTACGTCATTTTAAGCTTGCACACCCCTCCATGCAGACAAAATGTACCTCATGCGGGCGAGGATTAGCAAATGTAATCCTCTGGAGACAGAGGTGTTTCTTCCTGATCATAATCACACTCCTCATAACAATAATAATAAGATATTTTCTAAATTACATTGTTGTAGCAGAAACAGAATTTTAGAAAGTAAAAAAATAAATAAAATTCTACCAGTAAGAATGAAGTTTTATATATCTAGAAATGTTTACACATTTTACTCAGCCATTCTGATATTTATCAGCTTGACTGAAAATGTATTTATGATATCTGAAAAACATTTTTTCATACCGGTAGTTAAAATAAGACAAATGCTGACCAGTAATCTTAGTAATATCGAGATCTGAAATTAATTAATAGACATCCAGCCTTTTTATTGTCGATGTGAAGAATGTCATTTTGTTCGAAATGTTTTTTTTTTTCAGATATCAGGAATACATATTCAGTAAAACTAGTACATATCAAAACAGCTTGCCATAGATGGTTTTACTGTAAAGATATCACTGGATTATTTCTTGAATGGTAGTAGATCCGTGTATCTTTTTAGGTGAAATCTTCTGGCAGCAGGTAAAAAATTAAGTATATTGAGTCTAAAAACGTTCTAATACATAGATCCTCATGTTGTTTCAGTCTTCTTTGTTGTTTGCAGTCTTCTTCTCTGTTTTCAGCCAAATTTTTTTGATGTTATCATCCCAATATATTACCATTATAAGCGGCTATCAGGCCCATAGAATGACTTTAGTTTGTGCCAGTAGGCTCATTAGGTTGTTATCATCGAGTGAATCCTAATCCTAACCTTAAAGTCATTCCCTTTCCCCTGTGGAATTCATGAATCTCTTTATGTGTAATCTGAAAATAATTTCAGCAGTTCTTCATGTACTGTAAATATAACTAAATAAAAATAAAATGATCCGCATCTCGCTCATTATGAACAAACCAAAAACAAGTAACTGCATGCCCTGTCAACTGAGTTGTAGAATCCTCTCCCTATAAATATTTAAGTCTTTGAAAAACGGTCGATCATTCTTTAATAAGAATGATATATATATACATAAATCAGACTAAATCAGGAAATAAAATTGCGTGATTGGTTGTATGAAGAGCAGAGAGAGAGTTTACTGAAGAAAACCTGCTACCGACCAGGTTAGGGTTGAGGAAACTCTCTTTGTGAACCGAAAAAGTCAGAGTTTCCCTGTTTTCAGGTTTAGATAACTTAAGAGTTTTCAATAAACCTGCTCTGTGAAATGGACCCCAGATCTCTCTGTCCATAGTGTTTCCTGTTGGAGTTTTCCTACTGACCTGCTTCCGCTTTTTTTTTGAGTAAACTTTTTAAATACCTCTCTGCTGTGTCCGACTGAATTTCAAGTGTCTGAAAACCAGTTTCAAACAAATTATGAAAGATTTTAATAATATTGGATAATATCTCTCTAACATCATAGATGGGGGCCCTTATATAAAATTTTATCCCAGGCCAGCAGAGGCTGGCAGCTGGCCTTCTATATAAATGCAAATAATTGCTTATTTCTGATTTTTTTCAAGTCATTCTTTTTTTACTTAGCTATTTTTTTAAATTTTATCTCAGTCTTTTCAGTCTTCTGCTACCACAAAGTGCGTTCTGTTGATTAAGACTCACCTGAACCTGATTTCAGTAATCACCTCACAAGGATTTAAATAGTTCTTTGCTTCGTCAGTTCTGTGCCAGTTCTTTCTGTCAAGTGATTCTAATTCTGTTCTTTCTCACTTGCTCACAGTTGTCTCCAGTTGATCCGTCTTTTTTTCTTCAGTGTCTATACTATTTTTTTTTTATTATTCTTTCAAAAAAGGTCTCCTGGCATCAGTATCTTTACGTTAATTTCTTTTTCAAGAATTAAATGTGAATCAAGTAAGACTTTGGTAAGTGGTGAAAAAGATCTTTAGGGCAATCATTTCCCAATTTTCAAGGTAATAGGTTAGTCTCCTAACCACAAAAAGTCATTTGCTTAGAGCAAACACTGAACGCTAAAGCCTGGTTTATGCTCATAAACCAGCTTATCTATGTGTGCGTCGCAGTTAGGGGTGTGAAAGGGGTGTCATGGAATCAATTTATCTTAGGAAAGAGAAACCAAACTTAAACAGAGGGGTGGACTCAGCTCTCAAAAACCTACAATGCAACAATAGAGTTGACTCCTTCCTGCTATCATTTCAAATCCCATGCAGGGGAAAAAAACGTCTTGCCTGGTTAGCCAAGCTAACAATTTCCCCTAACGAACCCCCCTTTCAGAGACTAACAGAGAACCTCAAACGACTCCCCATTCCTTAGGGGCGGGCCCGTTCTTCTGGTTCAATTTGCTTGTTTTCCAAGCCAAAACAAGTTTTCGGAGTACCAAGTATAGCTTCAAACTCAACGGTAATTCTGACATTTTGAATTGAAAAAGCTTACTGGATGGGAAGCTAAATGCTTTCAAACTTGGAAACCAGTCCAGTGGATTGTTTAAAAAGAAATAAAAAATTGTAATGGAGAGCCTCACACATACCATTATTTGTACTGTTTCTAATCTGTTTAGTGCAGAGGTCTTCAACAGGGGTATTGCATGGGGGTCGCGAAAGTCTTGAGGTTGATTACTTTTTTTTTTATATTCCCTCCTGCAATTTTTTGCACTAATTAAAATGTCTTTAAATCCACATTAACATGAATTCAACACACTGTAGTAAACAGATAAATGAAAGCAGAAGATGTCTTTCAGTCATCAATGCACACATTCAGTGACACACAGGAGCTCTTTCAAACCTGGACACCGTTTCATTCACAACACCTGTCCCATCAACCAGGAATCAGAATCAGAAATACTTTAATATTCCCAGGGAGAAATTACTTTCATTACATGACTACATATGTAATAGAGTGACTATAGGACCAGTTTGATAGAAAACAATTTCATACAATATATATAATTAGGGGGTCCCCGCTCCATCTCGCAATTAGTTTGGGGGTCCTTGGCCTCGAAAACGTTGAAGACCCCTGGTTTAGTGTATGTTTTTGTATACCGCTGTCTTATCTATACAGCTCTTAATTAGATATAAATATTTTCTTTATTCTGTATGTAAATATCTTTCTACAATCATTCTTAATTAAGCTGGCCTTTTGTCCTTTATTCTTTGAATATTTCTATATTTCATCAAATGCCATGTTATTGTTTCTGAGATGTGTTTTACTCTCCTGCTGAACTGTTTACTTTTTGACATTGTGCTATCCATATAATCTAGTCTTGCCTACCTTTCTCACCTGTTGTTTACACACTATTCTGTTCTGTTCTGTTCTATTCTATTCTATTCCATTCTATTCCATTCCATTGTATATTGGTAGTTCAAATGAGTTAACCAAAGTAGTGATTGGTAGAAAAATTAACTAAATTCTATTTCAATTAAACTTTTCATAAATGTCAGTGGTATACCAGAGTTCTAAAGTGCAGTGTTGACTGTTTGTTTTGAACACCCTTTTTATATGGCTATTATATTGCATTCCAATAGTTTTAACAAATTCTTTGAAACTTACCAACTTACCTTCAGAACCTTTAAGCTTCTGATACTGCATTTGGTGATGGTGTTCGGTTTGTCAGAAGAATATTTCCCGGACGCTGACATACAAAATACTGTTCCCCTTTTAGTGTCTTTTTACATATACCATTAGGTGAGAAAAAAAAGCATGTTATCTCTGTGTTCTTTGTTAAGGTAACCCCCTCTTTCCCCCTTAGCCAAATGTGTTTTGTTAAAGACACAAATATATTTAAAAACTATGGTCTAACATTTGGTGTTGACAGTACATGTTCAGGAGGCTGCTGCAGTTTCTGCTCCTGTCATTCCTTCCTAGGTCACAGAAGAGGATCAGAGCCTAAAGAAGGCTGTGATTGATAGAGTAGTGTGTTTGTGTGCTGATCAAGCTTATATCTGGGGGTAATTTTACTATGGTGTTAAAGCTTAAATCAGTAAATTGGGGAAGGCAAAGGAGGGAAAAGGTTCTGTTTTGATAATTATAGGCAGCAGGTTTGGCCCAGTCTTACCTTCTGTTTTACTGTCCCATTTGGAAGTTGGATTAGGTCACCAGGAGGGGGTGAGGTGTAGATAAATGGCACCTTGCTCCACTCCTCCCTCCACTTGCTCTCTCTCTTGTTTTACCCATTTTTAGAAGGTTATAGAGTCACAAAAAAGGGAGGGGGAACTCTTCTCCTGTCTAACTTTGTCCTAAATAATTTGTCCTGTTTAGTGGAGTACACACAAAAAGCACTACAGCAATGTCCTGGATGTAACTTTGTTAAAAATAAACAGGAAGGTTAAAAAACACCATGGGTGCTTAAAGGTTGATGACAGTTGCTTTTATCACATGAAAGGAGATATTACATTACAACTTCCCCATATTTAATAGAAAAAGAAAAAATTTACAACTTTGAAATTCTAGTAAACTTTACAAAAACTAAACAGCTGTTTTTAATGGCAAAAGTCAAATTGATTACAGTAAATTAGCTCTCTCAATAGAGCAAGACTGGCCAGCCAGAGTGATATCGGCACAAGTCAGTCTGGTATAGGGCTCAATACTCTAAAACAGACTGGATCAATCAAGGTACAGGAGGCAAGACCATATTGCAGCAGCTTTCTTTCTGTAAGCATAACAAGTGAGATTACAGCTAAAAATGTGATCTTTAATTGATTTTATAAAGCTAGTAGCCTTATTGTAATCGTCAGATTGAATCCTACATATCCCCAAAAAACACTGCTGGCATATCATTGTTCAGACTCACTGGTTGTTACGAGACGCATGTATAAGCTGAAGAGTCAGAAGCTCAGAATGTAGGACTTGGAATTCCAGCACATAGATCAGAGTCTTAAAAAAACAGAACAAATACATGTCAAACCCGAACCTAAAAAATAAAACAATATGAAAAACTATAAAAACCTTAACATACACTGCATGAACTGACAGTAGATCAATATCCAACATATAACTAAATCACACCATAAGCTATTTACAGCTCTTGAGTTGACAGCATTGTTCCTAATTAAGTTATATTTAAATTACTTTGATAGTCCTATAGAATTTGTTTAGTCTGAATCCCAAGTATCTGTGGTACAGGTCTGAGTAAAATCCAAGCACTTTTTGTTTATGTGAATAAAGTGTGGCTAAAGTATTGTTGCACTCTTGGGATACATGCATTTTATCCCACACCTCATTATTTTTATTTTTCCTGTCGTTTCAATTCTCTTTGAAATCTTAATTTTGTTTTGCAAGTTTTTTTCTTTATCAACATTCTGATTCATGCATGTTTTGTTGCATTCCATCATTGATTGTGACAAGACTTTCTTATAGCATGTTGTTGGGAAAGGTTTTAACATTTACTTGTGAGAAAACAATTAGCTTTAAAGAAAAGTTTGAGCTGGAATTTGCTACATTTTAAAGCCATATATCTGGTGTGAATTATTTCTAGTTCGGCTCTAGTTCATTAAAGTCAAGCCAGCAGCTAGTGCTATTAAGCTGATATAATTTAAATATCAGGTTATCAGGTTTATGCTTTTTGATCTGAATAGCTCTATAAACATAGAAAACATTTTGCAAATTGCTTTTTCCAAAAAGTGAAACATCTTAGCTTCAACTTTTTCTTACTGTCACGACGGTTCTGCCAGTCAAAGACACTGGTTTTAGTTTTAAACATTAGCCTGACTTCATTTATACTTGCATTATAATTCATGGGACACCACCATTCAGAACTTATGGGAAATTTAAATTAATATAAAAAATCACAGATGCTAAAGTTCCAGATAGAACAAAAAAATCCTTCAAAAGATTTTTAAAAATCAGAAAATAATTTTATTAATTGTAAAGGAAGAAAATATTCTAACATAGTTAACTTTGGAAAAAGATTGGCTTCTGATTCTTCCCTTCCCCAGGTCCACTCGGCGAGCTGCGTTTGGTAATAAAACCAACATTGCGTGTTGACGTCACAGAATTACAGAGTTTAATCCAATATAAGACAATGCATACACTTTAGAAATAAGACAATGCACAAACCTACACCAGAAACTGCAGAACAACAGAGACATACATTCCATTACCTGACATGAATGGAGAGAAGGAAAATAAAGCAAAGACTTACAAGACATCTTTGGAGAGTTTGCAAGAGCAAAATCTGATCTTTTTCTTCTATTTAGAAAGCTTTATCCTCTTGTATCTAATCCATTCAAAAAGGGGCTGGCCCCCGGTCCTCCAACCAAACGCCATCTCTGACACTGCTAGGGCTTCCCCTTATTTACTGCAAACATCTGGGGTCATTTGCTTCTTTGTTTTAACAAGAAAAGGCGTAAAGCTTGTCCTGGCATCTAGAATTCCTAAAGTCATAAAACACAAGATAAGCTCTCACAGACAGCTTGTGGAATGCGGGGGGCCTCACCATCCCTGGTTGTTTATTCTGGAAGACTTTTGACCTTCTGTAAACCAAGCAGAAATCTCTCCTGCAGGCTTAACTGTTATTCACCCCCCAGGAGATACTCATTCTATGGGCTGGTGGTCTAAATACTTATCCATTAGTAGTTTTAAATCATTAACACAGCCTTTTTCAAAATTAAGAAATATGTTCAAGTGAGAGTGTTTACACATGCCATAAGATTAACTGTATTAAAGTCTAAAAAATAATCATTTTTCTTTAACAGTCCCCGTTTTGAGGTCTGAGACATACAGACCTCACAAATAAAATGATTAAGCCTTCTAATAGAGGAACCAAAAAACTATTTAGTATACTAAAAAACTAAAACATTAGCCCAATTTTATAACAGTCCCCTTTTTAAACAGCACCTCCTAGGTCCCCTGCCAGGCCTGGGGTTGAACTGAACCCCCATAATCAAAACTTATCAAATGTTTTTGCGCTGCCCCAATTTTTTTAATACTACCTAAATGAACCAAAAAATTTTTTTAACCCAGTAAAAACTAAACAAAAAAATACATTTCATTATCAAACATTAAAAAATCATAAAACCCCCCCATTTTTATGTCAATAGAGAAAACAACAATAAAAATATTAGCCCAAGTATAAAATTAAAAAACCCAAAAGCAAGAAAATTCAAAAATTACCAAAAAATGCTTCAGCAGACTAAAAAAGAAAATACTCGCCCCCAAAAATTGAAATTTTGTCAATACAAAACAATAACAACATAAAAAATACATAATAAACACAAAAAAAATTACAAAAGCCTTTTTTTTTTTTTTTAAAATTCAACAAAAAGAAGTTAGAGTTCGTCTCTATCCCCTTCGATAGTCTTTCAAAAATGAATATGAATTTTTGTCGGGAAACATCCAAAAATACCCTTTTTTAAAAAAAAAATTTCCTTTAAAAATTTTCCAAAAAAAAAAAAAAACCAATAAAAAAATTTTAAAATTTAAAAAAAAAAAAAATAATTTTAAAAAGGGGCAAAAAAGTTTTCAAAGGCGCCAAAATTGCGGAAAATTTTTGGCACATTTTACCCCCCCCCTTTCGGTTGTAAACCTCGGGTTTTTACCTGGGGGTTCCGTTGTTTCCAAAAAAATTGGGGTTTATTATAAAAATTTTAAACAGTGAGTTTAAGGAGAGGGTAAATCCCCTTTTCCTCAATGAAAGGCCCCCGGGAAACAGGATTATTGTGCCGGGCGGGGCCTTTTAACCCTTGAAATTAGGAAAATAAAAGTGGTTTTGGCAGACTTCGCCCAAAATTTCAAAATCCCCCTCCGCGCTGTGATGGCCCTCGCCCACCCCTTAAACCGAAAGGTTGAAAACTGTAGATTCCCCTGAAAAGCCCTGCAGCGTGCCCCGTGGCCTCAGCTGACCCCAAAGGGAAACCCAAACGTGTCCCTTCTCTCTTGTAGAGGACAGCATAGATGTTCCCCCAAAGACCGGTATGGTCGGGGCGAAGCGAGGTTCAGCCCACTTTCTTTTGATGCCCTTTCCAGGCGCCCGGGTGTTTTCCCCAAATGATCCCGAACGGGACGTTCCTGTAAGTTCGGTATTTTGTAAATTCGGCCCCACCCCCGTAACTATTAAAGAAATCTTTATGAGTTTAAATGTGCAACTTCCCTTTCCATCCTGGAAGGGGTATGGTTGGAAACATCCGTCCTGTCGGGAGTCATTGGAGAAAACCCCTGTTAAATTGGTTAAAAATTTTATCCAAACACTTTAGGGACAGCTTCATGTTTTCCTTTTTGTATTTTTAAAACTGCTATTTTGGGGAGTTTAAATTTTAACCACCCCCTTTGACCCTCTTTTTATAAGGGCCTACATGAAAATAAAAATTTTCCCTATCATTTTTCCCCCCCAAAAAACAAAATGTATTTTAGAAGCATTTTCCCAAAACCTTTTAAATTTGGTAAATCCCCAAATTTTTAGCCCCAATTTTTAATTTTTAAAATCTTCATATTTTCTTTTTTTTTAAAACCCTTTAAAAAAAGTTCACCCTGCTTTACATGATCAAAAAATATAAAAATAAACCTACTTTTTTAAAATCAAATTTTAAACCCCAAAAAAATTTCAACCTTTTTCCCTTTTAAACCCCCATTTATTCTTTTTTGAAAACCTATTTTTAAAATATTTAAAATTGGGAATAATGTTTTTCCCCTTTTTTTATTTTTGTTTATAAATTTATAATGTTTTTTTCATTTTTTTGGAGAGAGATTAAATACAGCTAAATTTTTTAAAATATGTAAATCTTTAGTTTAGACCTTTGGATGCTTATTTAAAAAACCCACTTATTTTAAAACATAGGAATAGCGATAAAACCCAATCCAATGATCCCCTTCCTTATTTTTAAAAAACACTATTTTATGTAAATTTTTTGATGGGTAAATATTTTTTTTAGAAATTTTCCCCAATTTATTTACTTTTTATAAAAAATTTAATACCCAAATAGTTAAAATTTTTTAAATGCTGGTATACCCCCGTAAAACTTTTATGTATTTTGTTTTAAAATTCAATAACCTCTTTTTCCAAAAGAAAATGCAGAGATCCAAATTTAAAAATTTTTTCCCTTTATCAGATAAATTTCCCTTCATGTCCCCCTGTTTTTATAACAGAAAAAAAACTGTTCTGTCAAAAGAATACAATAAAAAACCCTATAAAACCCAATTAAAGATAAAATCCGCTATCACCACAAAATTAGCCCTCAGGTAACAAGTTGGATGCAATTCAAACCGGGCCCAGATGCTTTTAAACAATTGCAAAACCTAAAGGGCAAAGAATTTAATGTTTGATTAAATTTATGAAATCAACAAGAATTTTGGGGTCTTTTTGCCCAGTAAGTCAGTCTAAAAGGAACCCCATAAACCCATTTTAAAACACCTTAATTTAAAATTCCTTTTAAAATTTTTAAAAATTTTATTTTTTACTGAATGGAAGCCCTGTATATGCAAAAAAAAATTTTAGAATCCCCTTTCCCCAAGTAGATGAAGCGTAACCCCCAAAAGCAATTCAGTTTTATTTAAAAAAAATGAAAAATGCAATAATTAGTCCCTGCCCATTCTTTTCAGGGGGAAGGGAAAAAAAACCACTAGCATTTTGTGAGAAAAACCCAAGGTGAAATAAAGGAGGAATGCGTTGGGAAAAAATTGGTGCACAAACCCCTAACTGCATAAAAAAAACCTCTGCCCCCGGAGAGGGGGTTGCCCTCAAAAACCTAGAATTACACTGAAAGGGCTCCCGGGACTGAAAAAAAAGGGGGGGCCCCCAGTGTAAAACTAAAATAAGAAAAAACCCAAATGGATCACACCTAAAAAAATTTAAAAGGAAAATAATTTATTCACCACTCCCAAGTTGTTTTTGGAAACCCATTTCGTCCCCAAACCTGCGGGACGAAGGGAACCCCCAGGGGGTGGGCCTTGGCGCCAGGTCACTTGATCAGAGGGGGAAAAACCGGGGAAACAAACATGAGAACCCACAACGGGACCACCGTGACATTCCCATCCCCCCAATTTTTTATCTGCTGAATCAAAACGTGTCTAGAGAACCCGTAAATTCCCCCCCAAGTGGCAGAAACTTTGGGATACGCCCCGCTTTGTAAAATTTGGTCACCCTTTCGGGGTTTCGACAGGCAGGACATAGAAAACCAAGACCAGTCATTACGGGAACCCCCCCTTTGGGGGGTTTGCCCCTATGATCTTTGTGGTCCGACTCATGCTAAATTTCCCACCCATAGAAACCCCCAACAGAAAACGCCTGAGCCCCCTTTTGTTTTCACCCACCCATGAAAACAACAGTAAAAAGGAGACATCTTTTCCCAGGCCCTTTGGAGCACACTTTCAATGTGCAGCATCATCATTTTCAGCGGGAAAACCCTTTTCCGCCTTCCTGCCCCTTCGAATGCTCAACAGCGTTTGGTTTATACAGCATTTCCACCCGAAGGGGGGCCCCAGTTCGCTTTATCATGTCCTTTTTTCCCACCCAACAACAGGGGCCCTTTGATGCGGTAATCAAGAAGATCCCCCCAAATACATTTTTCCCATGTTTGAGTTTAAAAAGGGCCCCCTTCCCCCAAGATTGCCATCAAGTCAAAAGGGAAAGGAAAAATCCCAGAAAAAAAAATAATACAAAGTAATTAAAAAGAAAAAAACTTAATTTGCCAATTTTGTTACTTTCATATCATAAAAAAATTTATCTTGTGATGCCCCCCCCCCGTGTGGGCTGTTTTTGTTTTTGGGTCAAGCAAAAAAAAGGGCCCAACTCCCCCAAAAAACCCTGAATGAAAAAGAATTAAAAAAGAAATTTTTTAAAAAATAGTCCCCCTTGGATGTGCCAAAAATTAAGAAAAAATGACACTTACTTTTCAAAAAAAATTAAAGTAAATTCCCTCGAGGGACATTAACTTGTTGTCCCCAAATATAAACTACAAATTTAAAACCCAAAACCTCACAAATCTTTAAAAGAATTGAACAAACTCTAAAATTGTCCAATTTATGATACTTAAAAAAGCTGTGGGGGAATTCCCCCTTTTTTCCAAATAATTATGAATTGCATATTGTTTACAAAAAACCAAAACATCCTTATCATTTGCCCCAAAAGTTTCAAGAAAAAGGGTCCTTTTTTCAAAATTTCAGAAATCCTTTACTTTTTATTGAATTTCATAGCAGTTTTTAAACCAAAAAATTTTCCCCAAAATTAACAAATTTTCAAAAAAACCCGTATTTAATCAAAGTCAGCGTGATGAAAAAATCTATCAACAATTTTAAATGTAAATAACAAAGGCATAGGGTGTTTTTTTGAAACCCTTCAATTTTGAGATGAACCCAAAACTAATTTAGTTAAACTTCTATTTTTACATACACCATATTGGGAGTTTAAAAAAGGAAGGCCCTAAAGGGCTCTACATTAAAAAAAATCCATAATTCACTATTGTTGAAAACGAAAAAACAAAAAAAATTGATTAAATAAAATTTTCCCTTAACCATATCCAAAAATTTACCGGAAAAAAAGGGGACTTCTGGCCCCCTTTCCCCCCGTTGATATAAAAATTTTCTTTATTTTTTAAAACAATTTTGGAAACTATGTCACTTTTTTATAAAAAAATTTTTCTTAAAAAAACCCAAAAAATCCCTAATTGTTTCCCCCCAATTTTTTCCCCCAAAACCCTTTCCTTTTTGTATTCAAACTAGAAATGAGATTATGTAAATTTTTAAAGTTCCATCTGTAAGTCTTATCTTTAAACATCCCCCCGTGTTTTTTATTTCCCAAAAAAAAACAAATTTGAGGTGGAAAAACAAAAAAAGGAAGAAATTTCCCCCCCTTTTTGGCCCAAAATTTTTTTAAAATGGGCCAAAGTCACCCCTATGAAAATTTTAAACAAGTTTATTTTGTTTGTTTTTTTTTAGTTTTTTTAGTGTTGTTATCAAAATGGATAAACACAATTTCCTAACAAATACATCTATCTGCTTTAAGCCCAAGGGTGAAATTTCCCCGTTTAAAATTAATTTATGCACAAACAGAAAAATTTTAGCTTCAACCAGATTGTGACAAAAACCAAAATTTTGAAATCGTCATTACCTTTAAAAAAAAACCCCCTTTAAAGGGAGTAATAAAAAAATTATTTTTTTAAACAAAAAACCCTTCCCGTGTACCTAAAAAAGGTTTTAAATTAAGAAAAAATTACCAGCTACACACTAAAAGAGGTCATATTTCATAGGCATCCTTTTAAAACCCCCCCAAAAGGGGCCCTTTAGCCCAACATTCACTTCAATTTACCCCTCAACAAATCATCAACCCCATTTTAAAAAAAGATGCAGTGGGTTTCCCCGATTTTAAACCAAATTCATCCCGTTTAAAAAAACCTTAAAAACAAATAATTTTTAAAACCATGGTTTAAAAAAAAAATAATAAAAAGCATTATTATCCCAAAAGTTCTAATATTTTTCCCTTTTTTAGTAAACCCTTTTTAAAAAATCCCCTTTTTAACACAACCCTATTTCATGAAAAGCCCATTTATTAAAAAGGCTACCCAGGGCCCCCCCCGTAGGAAAAACCCAAAAAAACCTTTTTGGGGGTCATTTTAAAAAGCAAATGGGTGCAAAACGAAGATCGCCTACAAGAAACAAAGTATTTTTAGTGTTTTTAAAAAAGTCCCCCAAAACAGGTAGAAAACACTGTTTAAAGAAAAACTTATATGTTTTTCTGTTTTCCCAAACAGTGAGGGTTTCCCCCCCTGCAGGAAACCCAGAAAAATTTTAAAGGGTTGTCAATGTTCACGTATTTTAATAAACAATTGGATCATTCCAGTGTCAAACTGGAAATGATGCCCAAAAAATTTTTCCCCCCTGGAAAGTAAAAACATCCCGTAAAACTGTTATTTTGTACTTTTCATTTCAACACAAAACACAGTCCCCAAAAACCCAAATTTACACAAAATCCAAGAATCCTGAAAGCGTGAGGGAAATAGCACAGAATGAAGCACTCCCCAAAAAGCAAAAAAGGGGGTCAAAAAAGTCCCCCGCTGTGAAACAAACTTGCATCCAAAACTAGGACAAAACCCCTGTCCCCCAGAAGAAAATTTTTTAAAAGAAAAATCAGTAAAACAAAATCCCGGGAAAAATATTTAAACCCAATATTTCAGAACACAAACTTGAAAAACAAATCACCCCCTTCCCACAAAACTCAGCACAATTCAGGGCACAGACAGGGCGAATAGACACACGCGTGGGGGGAATAGGCTACAGTATAAAAAGGGGGGGACAGACCACAGCCACAAAAAACAAAGAAAAAATACAAAAACAGAAAACAGACAACGTTTTAGTTCAGTTTAAAAAAAGCCCGAAAAAAAAAAAAAAGAAAACGTCAGGGGGCCCGGGTAAAAGAATGTATGACGATCCCCTTTTAATTGTCCCAAATTTTAATTTTACAAATCCCTTTTTCTCATTTCAACTTTCCCAGCCTTAAAAAAAACTAAAAACTGGGTCAAAAAAAAACCCAGGGAAAAAATTAAAAGCCCCCCAATTAAGTTTAATTCCATAAAGCAATCCCCCCCCCCCCCCCCCCCCCCGTGCCCCCAAAAAAAAAAAAAAAAACGGGTTTTCTTTTTTCCCTTTTTCCAAAATGGGGGGGAGCGGGTTTAAACCCCTGTTAAAACCCAAAAAATTTTTTTAGTCCCCCTTTTTTAACCCATAAGCAACCCGCTTAAAAGGGGGCCAAAGGGAAAGGTGATCCAAAACCCGTATTAGTCCCTTTAAATTTTTTCGGTGATACAACTCGGTCCAAATTAAACCTGCTATTAGTCCTTTTTCCCTGAGTGATACAACTCGATCCAATTAAACCCCCTTTTTATAAATCCCCGGGGATGGGGTCCAAAAACTCCGGCTGATACAAGCCCCCCTAAAATTTAAAACACAGACAAACCCAAATTCTTTTTTAAAAGGCACCGCATTGCCCCCTAAAGGGTAAAAAAAATAAATTAAAATTTTTTTTAAACAATCAAATAAATTTTAATTAATAAAAAAATAAAACCTTCTTTTTAAAAAAACCCCGCTTTAAATCAGGGGTTTAACGTAAAGGCTTGTTTGAACTACCACAGTTCCCGGGAATGTGTTTTTTATTCAAATTTCCTAAAAACCCAACCCATCATTTGGGGGGATCCTATTACCTCTGCAGCTTCTGAATTTGTTTAGGCCCCCACACCCGGGAAATCCCGCCCCCGGTTTAACCACACGGCGTTAAAACAAAGAAAAAAAAAAATCCAAAAAATGTCTTTAAAAAACCCGAAGGTCGGGCCCGGAAAACCGGGGCCCCTTCAACCGGAAAAAACCCCCCCCGAGACCCAGAAACCCGGGACGGGCCCCCCAAATTTTAAAAGGAAGAAAATAAATTTTAAAATATTTAAACTTTGGAAAAAAATTGGCTTTGATTCTTCCCCCCCCCAGGGTCCAATCCGACTGCGTTTGGTTAAAAAAACCCAAAATTGCGTGTTGACGTCAAAGGGAATTTTCAAGTTTAAAACCAATATAAGACAATCCCTACACTTTAGGGAAAAAAACAATTTCAACAAACCTAAAACCAGAAAATGCAGAACAAAGAGAATTTCTTTTTATTACCCCACTGAATGGAGAGAAAGGAAAAAAACAAAGGGCGTACAAGAATCTTTTTGGGGAGTTTGCAAGAGAAAATCTGAAACTTTTTCTTCTATTTTTGAAAACTTTTCCTTTGAAACTAATCCCTTTTAAAAAGGGGTGGCCCCCCGGGCCCTCCAACCAAAAAACCATCTCTGACCCCTGCTAGGGCTTCCCCCCATTTTTCGGGAAACAAAATTGGGGGATTTGTTTTTGTTTTTAAAAGAAAAGGGGAAAACTTTTCCCCGGCATCTAGGGAATTTCCCAAAAGGGAAAAACACAAAATAAAACTCTCAAAAGACAGGTTGGGGAATTTTTGGGGGGGTACCCTCCCTGGTTTTTTATTCGGGAAAACTTTTTTACCTTCTGTAAACCAAGAGAAAACTCCCCCCTTCAGGTTTTAATGTTATTTTACCCCCAAGGGGGGTTTCCATTCTATGGGCTGGTTTGGCCTAAATATTATCCATTAGTAAATTTTAAAAACATTAACAAACCTTTTTTTTAAAAAATTAAAAAAAATGTTCCAAGGTGAGAGTGTTTACAAAATGCCCTAAGATTAACTGTAATTTAAAATCTAAAAAATAATCATTTTTCTTTAAAAATAATTTAAAAAGAAATTTTTTTGGTACAAATTTTTTAAGCCTGGGCTGCAAGGTGATGCGGGTTTTTAGCTCTGTTGCTTTTAGCCCAAAAGGGTTAAGGTTTTATTCCCGGGGCCCGGGGGTTCTGCAAGGGGTTTTTCATGGTTCCCCCCCGTGCATTTAGTGGGTTCATTCTTGGTGCACCAGCTTCCTCCCACAATCTAAAAACATGACTTTTATGTTGTTTGGCTTCTCTAAATTCTCTGTAGGCTTGAGTGTGTGTGTGCATGGTTGTATGTCTCTGTGTGTCTCTGTGTTGCCCTACGACAGACCAGTTAAGAGTGTACCCCACCTCTTGCCCATAGACTGCAAGAGATGGGTACTGTCCACACCCCGATGGAATAAGTGGGATGTTTGAAGAAGTAAGACAATGTGGTACTCACAAAATCATTTCAAATTAAATATTCAATCTGTTTAGAGCAAATGAGGATTAAAATATTTTTTTTTATCTTAACCTAGTTGTGGTTTACCTATTAAAAGATGAAGTCCTGGATGAACAGAACAGGGTAAGGTTTGGTTTGATCTGGCCTTCTTGGTTAACCTGTTGAAGGGATTCTAACTGTGTGTGAATGTTTTTTAAATATTTTTTCTGTAATTTTAATGCTGAAGTAATAGTCTTCCTGCTGATGCATTTTCATGCTACGCACCCCTCAAATCAGTGTTACCATGGTGATGGGACAAGGTATGATGCTGTATACTGTAGCCCAAGCACTTATAATTGAAGGAGTTCTGCTAATATGCTTCTACATGTCGAAAGGCACAGGCCCTATGTGAGTAAGGAGGAAGGTGCTTTATTGTTTGATGAAATAACTATTTTGCATAGGAATTCAATATATAGATTAAGTTTTATTTATTTTTTACTTGAGTAATATAAGATATATACAAGTAACTTTTAGTGCATTGTTGTAAATATTCAGTTTTCAAGCTTTTTCCTTCAGTTTCCAAACTGTAAAACAGGATAACCATTGTGTTTCTCAATCTTTCTTGAGATAGAAAGCAATTTCTAAAGCTAATTATTTCATAAAATGCCCCTTTTTTCTTCATACATTTTAACTTTGTCTTGAAATTCAACTGAAAATTAAAAGGTCCAAAAATTTAAATAAAAAAAAGTTCCCAAACAATTTGTGTTAAACTCCTATATTTGCACTCTGACGGCTACCCTGATAAACACAATGTGATTTCATGCCAAATGAGCTGCTAGTATTTTGTATTTATTTGACCTGTGCAGATTATGCAGTAAATCAGTTGGTTTAAATTTAAGAAGCAAAAAAACATTGATACACAACCTAGCCTTCCTCCACAAACCATGAATAACCAACCCACGTACAGTACAAAAGGTTTTAAATTAAAGTGTTGATGTGTATTTAAGCACATCACATGTTTGGTGGTTCTTTTTTCTTTCTTTCTTTTAATCTGACACAAAGTGTGATTATCATTCAGACGTTTGCAATAGTAGATTTTAATCTCATATAAGGAACAATGTATGCATTCATACCCACACAGACATTCACACAAGGGAATCAGTATCTTGGCAACAGCCATGGTCAGGTCATTTGCAGGGGTGCCAGACAGCTGAAGGGACTAACAAGTTAGAAGCTTCTACATGCTGAAACACACACACTTGTCTGATCTGTGCAGGTATACACAGTGTGCATTTACAGAAGATTTGAAGTGAAGGAGGTTCTAAATACATAAAAATACAGAGGCTGAACCCCAAGAGGCGCAATTATACATAAATAATACATATTCCTGCACTCACATTCTATACACACCTCTAAGGTACAGACACCTCTGAAAACCTGTTGCCATGACAAAGTGACACTTTTTCTTATTATACCAGACTAACCAGGAATAAAAGCTTATATACAGCATATGTTCATTGTGTTTTTTTTTTTTTTTTTTTTTTTATTATATTATATTATATAATATTATTATATTATATATTATATTATTATATTATATATATATATTATATTTTGTATTATAACTCCGTACTGGTGAAAAAGGACAAAATTGTTCAACTACCCTTTCGAATATTGTTCTGCTCTAGGAACATTTTCACATTTTGTCAAACTATTGATACTATAAACCTAAAAAAAGAAAGTGAACTGATCTATTTTGTTATTTATTTTTTGTAATTTTTGAAATATTTAAAGATTTATAATATGCATTGATTGAATATAATAGAAATAAAATGTGACCCTTTTCATTTCAAAACTCTAGCATAAGTTTTATTTTATGTCATGGTGATTAAGTCATATTTTCCTAATAATGATGAAAGTCAGTCCGCTCCAGTTTTTGCGACCTTCTCACTCTTTTTAGCTTCACAGAAACACTATTTGGTCAGGATTATGGCTTGACCTGGTCTGTAAACTACACAGCTGTATGATTACTGTGACCAGCTCTCAGAAGTGATATGTCATTCCATTTTATTTCCCCTCCAACTCTCTCAAACCGCATCCTATCAAGCGCTCAGCGGTTTATCAGCCCTTCAGGGTCGGAAACGGAGACTTCAGCAGTTCGTTTGGGCGCTATAGAATTAGCAGAAGAGGGGCTGTGACACAGGAAGAAACTTAAACCTTCACCATATTAGGGCAGATTTAGGAGAAATGTACTTCCTTTTCTGAAGGAAGTCAAAAAAGGAAAAAGTAATCATACTCCTGTAGTTAGTAGAAACTGTCATTGGGGTTTACGTTAATTTTCCACAATTGTTTTTGCTGTGATGCAAAACTGAGAATAAATGGAAAATAGTTTTCACCTGCATATTATGCATGTGAAAAGATGTTACTTGTATTTGATCCTGGACGTTTTATCAATATATTTGCAATATGTCTTGCAAATCATGTATCTCATGCAGGTAGTCAGCATCAAGTCAGATGGTGACTTCCACACTTCCACTGCCAGGTTAAAAGCTCAAAGCTAGCTGTTACATTTCAGTTCTGTAATGAATATAGAGTAGCAAATAAATTACCTACTGTAAATATTTGTTTCATAAGGTTTTATGAAAAGAGAATGATACAAATTTTTTTCAACTGTTACTTGCCATGAATATCTTATTTTGTTTCCTTCTGGTTTGCATATAACCATATAGTTTTATATATATATATATATATATATATATATATATATATATATATATATATATATATATATATATATATATATATATATATATATACACACACACACTAATAATGTCTTCAAAGTAGGTTTAAGACTTGACTTAACAGATTTAGTAAAAAACATAACAGACCACAAGAATCCTGGCTGAACTGACTATATTAAACAGAATATCATTATTTGTATAATAACTATATAATGTCGGAAGAGAAGCTATATTTGCAGCTTCATCCTTAAGCCTTAAAGTCAATTAAAAAGGACACACTAACAGTAGGAATTCTGCTTTTACCTGTTTACCAACAGATAAACAGAAAATCAAGAAATGAAAGAACCATATGATTTCCAATAAATTTAAGTTTTAGAGATTCCCTCTCAGGCCTGTTTGTCATGCAAACATGTTTATTCATATTGTCTAATGCTATCACACTCCACATTGTAACATATTTGCAGCCCCACCAATTATACTGATGAACAAAGAGAATTTTGCTTCTGGGGATGAATGAGAGTACATTAACTTCTGATGTTTTCCGAGTCTCAAACTCAGCATGTTTAGGTGGAAAGTGATTAACTATATTCTTAAAATTAAATGTTATTGACTCACTTCTAAGATAAAGAAAATATTAGTTTTCTCAGAACTATGAATTAACTCCCATTTTGCCTTTTCCTCATAACTTTTTGATCCCCAGGAGTCTTATATCCCTTTCACACAGGCCAAAAAACCCATTTAAACCTAGGAACAATCGGCTTTTAGTGGCAGTGAGGTGTGTCTACCCGGGTCAAATGACTTAGCAAGCGACTTGCGTAAACATCACCTGTGCTCTAATCGGCAGTGGGAACACCAGACCCGGGTTGACACTCTAAATTACGCAACAATAGCACATCACAACATCGCATCGATCACGTTTTAAATAACAAGTCCAGACAACTCTGCTTGTATTTTTCCCTCCTTAAAAATAGTAACCCTACTAAACTATAATGTGTTAAATGGCAGCAAAGCATTTCCTGAGAAAATAAGTGCATTAAAATGTCTGCGCCGGAAATGTGATCCTATGCTACTTCTGGGAGCTAACGTTTTCGGCTTTGGATTTAAACATAAATTTATATTTTTGAGTTTTATTTTTCCTTTCGTGTTAACTGCATGGTAAATAGTGCGTAATCAAGAGAAAGAAATAACAAAAGCATGTCTGTGTTGGGATCTGGAGAAGTTCCACCTTTCTCCAGCAGAGTTCGCCGTGGATCCTCCTGAGCTGAGCCTTCGACACACCTGAGGCGCATCTCATCATTAGAGGATCCTGCAGTATATAACCAGCCTTCAGACCTTGCCTCAACGCTGCAGTGTTTATCCAGTTTGGTTAGCACCTTAGCCTAGCTTCTTCTGAGAACCTTCGTTGCTTTTGTCTCCTGGTTGGATTCTAATCCCTCTTGTCTCTGCTTACAGGAATCCTGTTTCCCTTGTAAGCTCTGGATGAGCTTAACCAGCCGAGCCTGCCCTCTGAGCTAAACCTGAAGACTCTCCTCTGGATTCCCATGCTGCTCTGGACTAAGAGCTGGAAACCCAAAGCCAAGGTCTGCTCTCACGCTTGAAGCAAGACGCTGAAGCGGTTATTGAACTCTGCTGAACTAAACAGTCTCTGGACCCAACAGTTCCTCTCTCAAAGCCAAACCCGGACTCCTCAAGGTATAAATCAGAAACTCTCAAATCCAAACTCATCTTCTCCCAAAGCTAACTGAACTGTCATCCTCACAGACTCCAGTGAACCTGCCCCCAGGCCTGAACCAGTTCCTGTGTAAATTCCATGTGCTTGTGTTCAAATAAACTTGTTAAACTTTTCATCTGTTTCCGTGGTGTTCTGCATACTGGGCTTTTCTGAAACCCATCATGACAGAACACTGGCCCAGCAGATCACCTCCATCGTCGGTTGGAAGAGCAAGAGGCTCAAATCCATGGACACGCTCAGGCTCTTCGTGAGTTAAACACCCACATTGAAATACAGAACCAAATGATTCAAAGCTATGCTAACAACTTGAGCAGTGCTAACGCCACGCCAGTAGCACAACCATTTCCGGGTCCAGTTCCGCCTCCGAGGTCACCGGCGGTGACGTCATCACCTGAGTTCCGCCCCAGTCTACCCGAAAAGTTTTCTGGTAATATGAAAGACTGTGAAGGATTTTTATTTCAATGCCGTTTAATTTTTCAAAACTCTCCTGGCAGTTTCCCAACGGATCATAAGAAAATAACTTTTATTTTGTCCCAATTGACCGGAAGAGCCCTTGAGTGGGCTGAGGCAAGGTTTGCCTCCGAAGAAAGCTTTAGTTGTCAATACTCTGATTTTGTTTCAGAGTTTTAACCCAGAGTATTTAACCAAGAAACTGACCAAACAGAAGACTCTCGTGCTTTTTTGAATCTTAGACAGGGGAATTCTTCAGTAGCTGATTTCTCAATAAACTTCCGGGTCAAAGCCGCAGCTTCCGGATGGAATCAATGTGCCTTAAAGAGTGCTTATTTTAAGGCTTTAAACGAAAACATTAAAGATGAGCTTGCAACCCTCGACGAACCAGCAACACTTGAGGAATTAATCCGCCTGACAATTAGGCTGGATAACAGGATCCGAGCTAGAAACAGCTCTAAACCAAGGAACCAAGGTTCTTTTGACTCTGCGCCTGCTTCTAATAATGTGACTGTTTTTTTTGCTCCCACAGAACTCTTTTCCAAGCCGAGGTCTAAGACCCAGTCACTCCCTTTGCCAGTTCAGGCCTCTCATGCTGTAGAGACGGAAACCGAACCCATGCAGGTTGGACATACAAGGCTAACTCCTGAGGAAAGGCTAAGACGTTTCAGAGGCAAGCTATGTATCTACTGTGGTGAGAGTGGCCATTTCATTGCTTCATGCCCAGCTAAATCAAAAGCCGGGGCCCGTCAGAGGATCTGAGGAGTCTGACGGGCCATTTAAACTCTGAGAAATCTCCTCATCTGATGCTCCCAGCCACCTTATTCTTCTCAGATCAGAATCTCACTTTGTCTGCCTTCATCGATTCAGGCTGTGAACTGAATTTAATTGACTCCAATCTGGTCCAGCAGCTACAGATAGAAACTATTCCTCTAACCCAGCCTCTCTGTGTCTCCGCAATTGATGGGAAGAAACTTCACCAGGTCACCCACCAAACGCAACCCCTCGAGCTGTTAATCTCAGGTAACCATCGTGAAACCCTAACATTTTTTGTTTTTCCCTCTGCATGTTCCCCTCTGGTGCTGGGTTTTGAGTGGCTGGAACGACATAACCCCCATATAAACTGGACTGATCGTCATGTTGAGTCTTGGTCGACCTCATGTCATGAAACGTGCCTCCGTTCAGCAGCTCCCGCTGTGAGGTCTCCTAGAGGTGGGGGGAAGATGGACTCTCCTGACCTTACTTCTGTCCCTTCTGAGTACCATGATCTGGCTCCTGTCTTCAGTAAGGTCAGTGCTACGTCCCTTCCACCTCACAGACCATATGACTGTGCAATCGAGCTATTATCTGGAGCTCCTCTACCCAGTAGTAGACTTTATAATATCTCCAAACCTGAACGTGAAACGATGGAGAAATATATTAATGAGTCATTAGCTGCTGGAATAATTCGTCCTTCTTCGTCTCCGTTGGGAGCTGGGTTCTTTTTTGTCGGCAAGAAGGATGGTTCACTAAGACCTTGTATCGACTACAGAGGCTTGAACCAAATAACTGTTAAAAATAAGTACCCACTTCCACTACTAGCATCTGCATTCGAACCAGTACAAGGGGCTACTGTCTTTACTAAGCTCGATTTAAGGAACGCCTATCACCTTCTCAGAATAAGAGAAGGAGATGAATGGAAGACAGCCTTTAAGACTCCCCTGGGCCAGTTTGAGTATTTAGTCATGCCCTTTGGTCTCACTAACGCCCCTGCATGTTTTCAAGCCTTGGTAAACGACGTTCTCAGAGACTTTTTGAATGTGTTCGTTTTCGTCTACATCGATGACATACTCATTTATTCTAAAGACCTTTCTGAGCATAAGAAGCCTGGTTCTACAAAGATTACTGGAAAACAAACTTTTTGTCAAAGTCGAAAAATGCGAGTTTCATCAATCATCAGTCACCTTTTTGGGGTTTGTGCTCGAGGGCGGGCAGGTTAAGCCATCTGAAGAAAAGATAAAAGCAGTTTCGGAGTGGCCGGTTCCTGAAAACCGTAAACAGCTGCAGAGATTCCTGGGTTTCGCCAATTTCTATCGAAGATTTATCAGGAATTACAGTCAGAAAGCTCTTCCTCTAACTTCTCTTACTTCAGTCAAAAGAACCTTCCAATAGACCCCAGAGGCACAAACTGCATTTGATAAACTTAAGACTTTGTTTTCCAGAGCCCCAGTGTTAATCCAGCCCGATCCTTCAAAGCAATTCATCCTCGAAGTGGACGCATCCGACGCTGGAGTAGGAGCAGTTTTATCTCAAAAACTCGATACGGATCAAAGAGTTCACCCATGTGCTTTTTTTTCCCGTAGACTTTCCCCTGCTGAGCAAAACTACAACGTTGGTGACCGTGAACTCTCGGCCATCAAACTGGCATTGGAGGAGTGGAGACACTGGCTTGAGGGAGCTGAGCACCCGGTTCTTGTTTGGACTGATCACAAGAACCTAGCCTACATCCAATCTGCCAAACAAGCCAATCCTCGGCAGTCAAGGTGGTCACTTTTCTTCTCTCGCTTCAATCTCATAATCTCTTACAGACCCGGATCCAAGAACATCAAACCCGATTCTCTCTCTCGTCTTTATTCCACTGATCAATCCGAGACGCCTGAACCTGTTCTTCCCGCTTCCTGCACTGTTGGAGTGGTTACCTGGGAAATCACCGACCTAATAAACTCTGCCCTGGCTTCTGAACCTGACCCAGGTAGCGGTCCTCCAAACAGAACTTATGTCCCTTCTTCAGTCAGATCTCGCCTGATACAGTGGATGCATACAGCCAAGTTTTCCGCTCATCCGGGGGTGAGCAGAACCATCGCCCTAATCTCTAGACGTTTTTGGTGGCCTACCCTGCACAAGGATGTCAAGGAATGTGTTTTGGCTTGCTCTACCTGCGCCAGAAACAAAACCTCACATCAACCACTGGTCTGTTGCATCCTCTTCCTCTTCCAGTTCCCACTCGTCCCTGGTCTCACATCGCTATCGACTCCGTCACTGGTCTTCCCATCTCCCGAGGTATGTCTACAATTTTTACCATCGTTGACCGATTTTCGAAATCCTGCCATTTGATCTCCCTCAGGAAGCTCCCCACGGCCTTTCAAACCGCCCAGCTCCTAGTTAAACACGTCTTTCATCTTCATGGAATCCCCCAGGAAATTCTTTCGGACCGTGGACCCCAGTTCATTTCTCAAGTCTGGAAAGCCTCCCAAAGCTAACTGAACTGTCATCCTCACAGACTCCAGTGAACCTGCCCCCAGGCCTGAACCAGTTCCTGTGTAAATTCCATGTGCTTGTGTTCAAATAAACTTGTTAAACTTTTCATCTGTTTCCGTGGTGTTCTGCATAATGGGCTTTTCTGAAACCCATCATGACAGTCTGATGATAACGTCAGACAAGCAGTTTAACGGGGAAATGTAAAAAGCATCAAATTGTGTCAGAAAAGTCATGAAAAATGTTTTTGCATTCTTAAGTGATATAAGGACAGAAATAAGTACTTTTAATACCATGATTACATTATTTTTGGTGACCTGGATGAATATCCATTTGTAATTGTGCAAATGAAACAGTGGTACAGTCAAGCTTCTGATGCGGATCAGGTAGTGACAGGCACCATGTTGCTCTGCATTATTTTCTTCAAAGATTTCTGTTACACTGTCAACATCAGTAACGCTCACCCAGCGTGTTGCCGTCATCAGACACAGTGGGGGGGACTGTGGCCACGCAGTCTGCTTTTCGGTTAAATGAGAAAAGAGCCAAAAAGCGATTGTTAGTGGGTCCCCCTGGTTTTGAAAACCTGGGATTTCAGTGTGAAAGTGACTGTTATTGTACTGTATTTATTTTCTTTCAAATCTCAGTTTTTCCCTCTGATGTCATGATCTTGGCACTGATGACTGGCTTGATTGCTCATTTCATTCACCTCTCCAATGCTGCCCGGTTTTCTCATTACTGCTCATCATATCCACCTGTGCCAGCTTCTATTTAAACTACTTGCTCCTAGACGCCAGTGCCAGATTATTCTCGAGCCCTTGGTGAGAGTTTTTCTAGCATTAATTATTATGATTGCCTGATCCTGCCCGTTTCCATCTTCGGACCTTTGAGCCTGCCTTCCCCTGTTCTGATCTGTTTGCCTGACCTGTCATCAGATTCTTTTGGATTCTGTTGTGGACTGAACATGGATCTGCCTCTTGACTTCACCCTCTGGATTGTCTTGTCTTCCTTCATCTGTTTGGGTCTGATCTCCTGTCAGCTCTGTGGCCGTCAAGACTTTGGCATCTTGAACTCTCTGTGCGGCAACCGCTGCGTCTTGTTCAGCTGACCGGCTGGTATCAACCCCATTCTCTGGGCAAGGCTCGTAGCCTACTCTGCGCCAGGTTAGCGACTCACGGTTCAAATCAACCTCTGTCAGGTTTTCGTGGTCACTAACCTGTGTTTCCCTCTCCAGAGTTACCTGCACCAGAAGCCCTAGCCGCTGCTGATGCAGATCTGCAAACACTTTTGAAGTCTGTCTAGTCTGAATACTGGTCATTACATCTAAAATGTCATACATTTACAGTAAGATGTCATAGATATTCATTATTGGCATGAATATGATTATTTTAAACTGAAATTATTTAATATGAACTGCACATATAAGCTATAAACACTGCATACATAAACTTGATGAAATTATGCTAAACGTGTAATTTTAAAGGTATATAGTTTTCTGGTTAGCAACCAAGATATACTGCAACCAACAGTATTGGTTGTCCAGCTTAAACTGATTTGTTTGACCGAACTTAAGGGATTGGCTAGTTGGGAATATCTAAGAAAGACAATGCAGATCTTAGACACACGTGGAGCTTTAATTTAGTTGGATCAACATAACATGCTGGTTGTACTTTAACATACTGCATGTACTTACAAGTAATATGTTCACCTTTTTGTCAGGGTGACGAAACAGACCAGATGGTCCGATGGTCTCAAATTAAAAAACCTGTTTGAAAACTTTAGGAACAACCAGGATTCATGCTAGACACATAGAAAATATATACACTGATGGAACAACATGGTCGGTTTCCACAGAGATATTAGTTTTGCTTTCAAATGAATTGCTTTTACTTTTATTGAAGTGTGCATCTACCCAAATGAAGTCGATATGACGCTTTCAAACATAAAAACATTTGCCAACTAATAGATGCATGTAAAATGATTTAAAGTTTGAGTTCGGTCATTTAATTAGGATTACAGTGCTCAGCTGGCTTCCTTTACTTTTTTCACCAAAACTTTGCAAATATAAATGGTACTGAAATATTCTTGTAATATGTTTCAGTAGCAGTTCCGGGCTAAACAAGAAAAAGCAAAGTCAGTCTTACGTCAGCAAGTGATAAAGGTAAACAAGCACAGAAATATAAATAAAATCCTATCTGCTTCATTTTGTTGGGTTATCCACGAGTAACAGCAGAATAATGGCAATCTGTCATAATGATTTATGTTGCTACCATGTGTGTATGAACACGTCCATGCTTGACCCTTTGTGGATATTTGTATGTGTGTTGATTCCATCCTGTGTGTGTATGAGACCGAGTCAAAGGAAATGAGGTGACCTGTGAGGCGCTCTGACAAAGTGCCTCGTCAGATGTCTAGGGACAGATGGCCATTCGGATCTCTTGTCTGTTTGCTGGGCCAGACAAGCACAAACATTAGACATGTGAACACAGAAATGCTGTGAGGACAAAGCAAAAAAAAAAAAGGAAGAAATTAAAATGAGAGATGTGAGCCCATGAAACACAATGACTCATTTACACACGCAAACACAAACACATGCATGCCAATGAAACCCTTCCCTGACATAAATCTATTAATTCTATTATCTTCCGACACCATATAGATTCCTCAGATAGGATTGGGGTCAGTGCAGGTGTTATCTGCAAACTATGTCTGTATAAATATACATATTCAAATCATGCCCTTAAAACGTTTGAAAACTCTGGGTCTGCACCATTTACACACAAACATGTTGCAGGTGGGCGGAATCTGAAGTTTCTTTAAATGCCACATCAGCTGGCATAAATACCGGATGTCCCACTCAGCTCTAGCAGTGAGAGAAGCTAACACCTACCTCGACCATATGGCTTATACAAAAAATTGAAAGGATTCTGAATTAATGACCAAAGTCAGTCAATCTGTTGGAAATTGCGCATTTACGACAGTTAGTATTTACTTTTCTGATTCATGTTTGCATTGTGAAACATGAAAATTTTAAGTTCACATTTCTTTCCTCATTTTAAAACAAACTCAATTCTCTCTGCTTGTCAGAGCTTCTAAGCTGAAGCCTTTGCTGGTCATGCTAAAATGAGCTAAACCACAATTTGGATCAGTACCCAGGACTAATAGTTAATGTGAGAACACTAAAACTGTCTTCTGTCGTTTATGCCTTTTAAAACATATTTTTTTATTCTTTCCACAAGCTGTAAAAACAGCTTTTTATAATAATATTTATTGAACTTTAATGATCTCACATTGAAGAAGTTTCCCTCTGCATTCAACCCATCCTCTTCAGCAGCAGTGGGCTGCCATCGTGGGGCGCCCGGGGAGCAATCAGGGGTTAAGGATCTTGCTCATAGAGCCAGAGTGGTCTGTGGGAATGAGGTTTGAACTCAGTGCTTCAGGATTCCAACCTCTATACTCTAACCACTAGGCCACCACTACCCTCCTAAGTTTATCTACTAAATGAATATTTTGTTTAAAGCAACAACTTGTATTCATCTTAACTTCTAGGCTGTTTTTTTACTATTTACTTACACATTTAGTGCCATGTTTCACTTACAAAATGAAAAAAAGTTTCTCCCTGTTTTTAGAATCTGATAAAGCACTCCAGTCATTGAGTTACTAATCTAAAGGTTACATTTCCTCCTTTAGATTAGACCCTACTTCATAGAACCAAAAATACACTATATTGCCAAAAGTATTTGCTCACCTGCCTTGACTCACATATGAGCTTAAGTGACATCCCGTTCCTAATCCATAGGGTTCAATATGACGTCGGTCCACCCTTTGCAGCTAGAACAGCTTCAACTCTTCTGGGAAGGCTGTCCACAAGGTTTAGGAGTGTGTTTATGGGAATTTTTGACCATTCTTCCAGAAGCGCATTTGTGAGGTCGCACACTGATGTTGGACGAGAAGGCCTGGCTCTCAGTCTCCGCTCTAATTCATCCCAAAGGTGTTCTATCGGGTTGAGGTCAGGACTCTGTGCAGGCCAGTCAAGTTCATCCACACCAGACTCTGTCATCCATGTCTTTATGGACCTTGCTTTGTGCACTGGTGCACAGTCATGTTGGAAGAGGAAGGGGCCAGCTCCAAACTGTTCCCACAAAGTTGGGAGCATGGAATTGTCCAAAATGTCTTGGTATGCTGAAGCATTCAGAGTTCCTTTCACTGGAACTAAGGGGCCAAGCCCAGCTCCTGAAAAACAACCCCACACCATAATCCCCCCTCCACCAAACTTTACACTTGGCACAATGCAGTCAGACAAGTACCGTTCTCCTGGCAACCGCCAAACCCAGACCCGTCCATCAGATTGCCAGATGGAGAAGCGCGATTCGTCACTCCAGAGAACGCGTCTCCACTGCTCTAGAGTCCAGTGGCGGCGTGCTTTACACCACCGCATCCGACGCTTTGCATTGCACTTGGTGATGTATGGCTTGGATGCAGCTGCTCGACCATGGAAACCCATTCCATGAAGCTCTCTGCGCACTGTTCTTGAGCTAATCTGAAGGCCACATGAAGTTTGGAGGTCTGTAGTGATTGACTCTGCAGAAAGTTGGCGACCTCTTCGCACTATGCGCGTCAGCATCCGCTGACCCCGCTCCGTCAGTTTACGTGGCCTACCACTTCGTGGCTGAGTTGCTGTCGTTCCCAAACACTTCCATTTTCTTATAATACAGCTGACAGTTGACTGTGGAATATTTAGGAGCGAGGAAATTTCACGACTGGATTTGTTGCACAGGTGGCATCCTATCACAGTTCCACGCTGGAATTCACTGAGCTCCTGAGAGCGACCCATTCTTTCACAAATGTTTGTAAAAACAGTCTGCATGCCTAGGTGCTTGAATTTATACACCTGTGGCCATGGAAGTGATTGGAACACCTGATTCCAATAATTTGGATGGGTGAGCAAATACTTTTGGCAATATAGTGTATGTCTGATTAGGGAAGCTTCATATCTGTTTTGTTGCCTAACAGTAACTTTTAGCTTAGTTCTCAAGCTTAGGGGAGCTGATCTGACTGTCCCAAGTTCAGACATAAAATGGACTCTACTTTTGGCGAAACTTGAGTCCCAAAGTAGTCGCCTAAAGCCGGGCATACACTGTGTGATATTTTCAATCGTTGCACGCAGCTACAACTAAAACTGTATGACAAAACTGCAAAGTTTAAGAGTTCACAGCTCAAAATTTATGTTCTCACACTGTGCGGCCTGACGCTCTGATGCAATCTACCTGCTCACAGTGCACGTCCAAAAACCACATGTTGGACTCAGCGCTGAGAGATGCTGCTGGTCAGACTTGTCAATCTGGAAGAAGAAGCAGAAGAACTCTATTGTTTTCACATGAGGTTCTGGTAAATCAGCTCGTAGCTCTGCTTCAACACCTTACGACGGCCGACTGAATTTCAAACATATATTTACGATCCCTGATCGGGAAATGGTCAATAGAGGATAGAGGCCCCTCGTTACCCCCTGTATACTACACGTAGGTCATGCTGAAAGTCGGCCGGATTGAAAGAATTCTCACAAGACTGGAGAACCGGCCCAAAAAGGGGGGAAAAAATTGCATGGTGTATGCCTGGCTTTAGCAAATTGTTTAAATCGAATGACAAAAAAAAACCTGCATAAGGATAGGGTTTTTAGAGTTGGAGTTATCCCTGAAATACATTTTTTATAACTCTTGTTACAAAAGAGAGCAGCGAGAAGCTGAGGTGAGAATATGTGGTTGAATATGTGGTTTCTGTGAGACATCAAAAAATCAAACCTATTGTTAAAAAAATGTCATATGATTTTTGTTCATTCAATGTTGTAATAATTGTTTTGGGGTTCAAAGGTGTGATAGATTGGTTATGGTGCAGAGGCTGCAGAAAGGTGTTTTATATAATTACCATAAGTTATCAGGTTTTTTTTTAACTCACAAATCAAGACAGATTTTTAGAAAGAAGGGCTTTTAATCAAAAGTTGCCAACCGACGAATGACACAGTTTTGAATTTTTTTGGCAAAGTTACTGATCAAACTTTGATTTTTGTTACCTCTGAATTAAGAATTGTGCCATTACAGCTAATTTATATATGTAAGATAAATGAAATAAATAAGTTTCAGGTAGCATTTTATTTGTCATGTTCTGACCCTTGGCAAAAATTTGACTGTGGCCTCTGCCGTTTCAAATGAAATGTGGACATTTTCAGACCTGGTTTTCAACAGTGGAAAACCAGGTCTCCAGTTCCTACAATTCTTGCTTTACAAACAATGAAATTACTACATTTCGAACATGTACCAATGTCACCAAACGATGCATGATAGGAAGAAATATAGGCGGGATCAACATGTCTAGTTTCCGCAATATCACACAAAAAATAATTCATTGATAGGTTGAAGCCCCTTTGTTTCTATGATCTGAGGATCTTTTAATTTAAATCAACAATTTAAATTAAGTGTTGGTGCGTGAGAGCTGATGTCTGATCACAACACTAAGCCTCCTCTGCTCCAAGGAGTTTGTTTAATCATCTAATAAGTAACTGTATTTTTTTTATTCATTTTTTGCTTAATCTGTGTGTCCTTGAAAGAAAAACTGAATCTTGACCTTAAGTTAGCTTTTCTATTAGTTTTTTTGCCATGCATTCTAGAAGCGGTTATTTTGTTCTTTCATCCTCTTGAAACTCCCCCATCCACTTTTGGACTAAGAGGCAGAAATCTTAAGAAAACTAAAACCCCAGTTGTCTTCTACTCAAGCAGGTAAGATGACAGTGACCCAAATGACCGTGGAGCTAAACCAATGTGATCTATTACAATGCCAATGTAGCTGAAATAAAAGTGAGAATAAAAAGAAACAAAGTACAACGAGCAGTAATCCTGTAACCCCTATATTGTCATTGATCTGGTCTGAAATTTCTTAGAAGGACAAAGTAGAAGGTTTTTACCAAAGAAACAGAACTTAGTACTGGTGAAGATTCTCAGTCATCCAGGTCATAGTCTTTCCATTGGACTTGTTTTTCAAATTTGAAGACATTTCTCTTCACATCTAGGAAGCTTTTTCAATTCAAAACTTCTGGATTAGAGTTGTGTTCCAAGTTGTACAGAAGCAGCCATTCAAAATGGTCCCTTACCAGTCAAACACCAGCTGGATGGCAGCCGACTTCCAGCCACTGGGGTGACCCCCTCCTTTTCCTGGGCTTGCATATTTTCTTTACTCTGACTCCACCCTTTCACTGAATTACAGCGTCTGACCAGTAGAAGGTGCTTCTCTTTTGATCTCAATGTCCACAAATCATGACAAAAAGATTATTTTAGTACAAAGTTTAATGTTTAAAATGAAGTTGGGGTAATTTTCAAGGGCTAGTACTCTATAGAGTAGTAATGGGGAGTCGTTGAGGTTTTTGTTGGCCTGCTATACCAGATGCTGGTCTATGCCATTGAAAAGTGAGTCTTTAGGGTCATTATTGGCATGGCTGACCAGGCGAGATGTTTTGGACCATAGTGGTTGAGATTGAGATGATAACTGAACAAAGCTTAGCATTCAAAATATTTAGAATATTTTTGAGATTTTTTTTCTTTCTTTGTGATAACCCAAGATTTATAAACCAAAGAGAAATTCATCTTAGCTGCAGCCAATTTAGGTACACAATTTAGATACTTTAGTTTTTCTATTCATACAAATAAAAAATGAGAGCTCTGACCAAACTTGCAGCTCAATACCTTTATTATAAGTTTTTTCAGCTCAGAGTAATTTCTTTCTTTTATATATTAAGCTTCAAAATGCAGCATTATTTGACCCATACCTAAATTCTAGGGTAATGTGTTACTATTAAACCAAAGGTAAAATGTTAGCTTGTTTAGCACAAGGCTAGATG